>NW_024082472.1:139375-147100 GCF_003009895.1 Hyaena hyaena
CCCATCTCATGAAGCCAGCATCACTCTGATTCCCAAGCCAGACAGAGATCCAGCAAAAAAAAAAGAACTGCAGGCCAATATCCTTTATGAATACAGATGCAAAAATCCTCAACAAGATTCTTGCAAATCATATCCAACAGCACATAAAAAGAATCATCCACCAAGATCAAGTGGGATTCAGTCCTGGGTTACAGGGCTGGTTCAATATTCGAAAATCAATCACTGGGACACATCACATCAACAAAAGAAAAGATAAAAACCATATGATCCTGTCGATAAATACTGAAAAAGCATTTGACAAAATACAGCATCCCTTCTTAATAAAGACTCTCGAGAAAGTCGAGATAGAAGGAAATACTTAAACAATATAAAACCCATCTATGAGAAGCCCTCAACTAACATCATCCTCAACAGGGAAAAACTGAGAGCTTCCCCCCTGAGATCAGGAACACGAAAAGAATGTCCACTCTCACCACTTTTGATTAACATAATGCTGGAAGTCCTAGCATCGGACATCAGACATCAAAGGAAATCAAAGGTATCAAAATTGGTAAAGAAGAAGTCAAACTTTCACTTTTCGCAGAAGACATGATACTCTACATAGAAAACCCGACAGACTCCACCAGAAGCCTACTAGAACTGATCCAAGAATTCAGCAAAGTTGCAGAGTACAAGATCAATGTGCAGAAATCGGTTGCATTCTTATACACCAACAATGTAGCAACAGAAAGAGAATCAATAAACTGACCCCATTCACAATTTTGCACAAAAAACCATAAAGTACCAGGAATAAACCTAACCAAGGATATAAGAGATCTGCATGATGAAAACTATAGAAAACTTATGAAGGAAATTGAAGAAGACACAAAGAAATGGAAAAACATTCCATGCTCATGGATTGGAAGAATAAATATTGTTAAAATATCATTACTTCCCAATGCTATCTACACATTCAATGCAATCCCAATCAAAATTGCACCAGCATACTTCTCAGAACTAGAACTATTCTAAAATGTGTATGGAACCACAAAAGACCCCGAATAGCAAGAGTAATATTGAAGAAGAACCAAAACGGGAGGCATCATCATCCCAGACTTTAGCCTCTACTACAAAGCTGTCATCATCAGGACAGTATGGTACTGGCACAAAAACAGACACATAGACCAATGGAATCGAATCGAGAACTCAGAATTGGACCCAAAAATATACAGCCAACTAATCTCTGACAAAGCAGGAAAGAGTATCCAATGGAAAAAAGACAACCTCTTTAACAGATGGTGCTGGGAAAACTGGACAGCAACATGCAGAAGAATAAAACTAGATCATTTTCTCATACACAAAAATAAACTCAAAATGGATAAAGGACCTGAACGTGAGACAGGAAACCATCAAAACCCTAGAGAAGAAAGCAGGAAGCAAACTCCTGGACCTCCACCGCAGCAATTTCTTACTTGACACATCCCTGAAAGCAAGGGAATCAAGAGCAAAAATAAACTATTGGGACCTCATCAGTATTAAAAGTTTCCGCAAGGCAAAGTAGACAATCCATAAAACTAATTGACAACCGAAGGAATGGGAAAAGATAGTTGCAAATTAAATATCAGATAAAGGGCTAGTGTCTAAAATCTATAAGGAACTCACCAAACTCCACACCCAAAAAACAAACAACCCAGTGAAGAAATGAGGAAAAGATATGAACAGACACTTCTCCAAAGAGGACATCCAGATGGCCAAGAAACTCATGAAACAATGCCCAGCATCCCTCCTCATCAGGGAAATACACATCAAAACCACACTGAGATACCACCTCACACCAGCCAGAGTGGCTAAAATGAGCAAATCAGAGGACTCTAGATGCTGGCGAGGATGTGGAGACACAGGCACCCTCCTACACTGTTGCTGGGAATGTAAACTGGTACAGCCCCTCTGGAAAACAATGTGGAGGTTCCTCAAAAAATTTACACCAGAAGTCCCCTATGACCCAGCAATAGCACTGCTAGGAATTTACCCAAGGGATACAGGACTGCGGATGCATAGGAGCACATGGACCCCAATGTTCATAGCAGCACTCTCCACAATAGCTAAAACATGGAAAGAGCCTAAGTGTCCATTAACGGATGAATGGATCAAGAAGATGTGGTTTATCTATACGATGGAATACTACATGGCAATGAGATAGAATGAAATCTGGCCATGTGTAGCAACATGGATGGACCTTGAGGGTGTTATGCTGAGCAAAGTAAGTCAGGCAGAGAAGGACAGATACCATATGTTTGTACATATAGGAGAATCAGGAGGAACTTAATGGAGGATCATGGGGGAGAAAAAGGGGGAAATAGCTAGGGAGAGGGAGAGAGGCAAACCATGAGAGACTCTTGAATGCTGAGAACAAACAGGACTTATGGGTGTTGGGGGGAAGGGGGTTGATGGGCATGGAGGGAGGCACTTGTGGTGATGAGCACTGGTTGTTATATGGAAACCAACTTGACAATAAACTATTTGTAAAAAAATAAAATGAAAAATAAATTAAAAATAAATATATTAGTGAGCTACTGATTCAGGAATGTTACAGAATAGTGACTGGAAATGTCTAATCATGTTGTCTCACCTTTGATTAAACACAGTTTTAATCTTAGCATTGTGGGGGTGGCTGGGTGGCTCAGTCGGTTAAGCGTCCAACTTCGGCTCAGGTCATGATCCCAGGGTTCGTGGGTTCGAGCCCTGTGTCGGGCTACGTGCAGGCAGCTAGCTCAGAGCCTGGAGCCTGTTTCAGGTTCTGTGTCTGCCTCTCTCCCTGACCCTCCCCTGCTCACACACACTCTCTCTCTCTCCCAAAACTAAGTTAAACAATTTTAAAAAAAAATCATAGCAGTTTGAATAGAGGAAGAAGAAATGGCTGAACATTATAATTTAGTAAAGATGTAATTAAATTTTTTTTATTATTCAACTTGGATGCCTAAACAGTAGAGCAAGTATAAGTTTACTCTTTTTATGTCTTAGCACACTGTGAGACTTACTGGTATGTTTATGCTAACATCTTTAAGAAGAAATAGCAAATGGCATGCATATATAATTACCTTGTTTGTTTTTAAATAAATGGGATCATTTCTCAAATTTCAGTATAAAGAACACTCAAAAAATAATTATTAAGCACAATGATAGATAATTTCAACCTAAGCTTCTTAAATATTAAGGAACTCTTTTGTAATCTGTTATTTAACATGGATCTGGGTCTAAGCCCATTCCACAGTCAATATCAAGTCCTAATCCACTTTCTGTCTAAATCATTTTCCAAAACGTAGGAAATTTAGCATTAGCGTTTCCTTGGAAAACAAAGTGAAGTTAGTGATTAACTGTCTTAATGAAGTGGTGAATCAAGGTATAATGCTATTAAATGTTTAACATAAAAAGTAAGAATTTTTTATATTGCTATTATTTTATGTTCTTTACTTCTTTTTCTCATTTCTCCTATAGCAAGCTAGCTGCTTCTTTCCAGAGCATGGAAGTCAGGAACTCTAACTTTGCTGCTTTCATTGATATCTTTACATCCAACACTTATGTGATGGTCGTGATGTCTGATCCATCCATTCGTAAGTTCAAACTTAGCTGACATAGGTTTAAAGCCTCATTCTTTAAACTAATTACCCTAGAGGTAGTACTTTATTAGATAATGAAAAAACATTTTGTAGCGGGGATGGTTGTACAGCAGTGGGAATATACTTTATGCCAGTGACCTATATATTTTTAAATGGATAAAATGGTAAAGTTCTTGTTATGTATTATTTACCACAATAAAAAAGCTATTTTAGTACAAGTAGTAAATAGTTTTTTTGTTTACTAAACTTATATTTTAGAGCTTAAAAATAATTTAGATTCCAGGGTATTTTGTTTTTACTTCATGAGACTTCAGAAATAAAGATACTAAATCTAGGGATTTTAAAGAAAAGAGAACCCACATGTATTATTTATGCTTCATATAGTATAAATTTTTAAAGAATAATCAATCTAAGCTCTGAATTACTAAATGCTGAACCATTTTATATGTCATTGTATATTCCTAAGTACCATTTTTGCATATTTGTACCATGGGCATAAAGGGATGTATTTGATACTTCCATGCCATAACAACTATATCTATTATAACTACTGAAATAAAGGTTCTAGCAGTATTTCGAGGATGTTCCCAGAAGTTTAAATAAATTATCTCTGATCCCCTGGCTTTTCCTACTTTAGGTTAATATTAAAATACAACATAAGATAATGGGTTTTATTCTAAAAATGAACCAAACCAAAAGATTTTGATATTTTATTGGAAATGTATTTAGAATATAAATAAATCTTCTACTTATTCAGAAAATTAAATTATGGTTAACTTGGAACCTCCTATTCTTGTATGTTCTCTGTAACCTATTTTGAGAGATTTTGCTCTCTTTTGTTTATTTATTTATTTTTTTTACTAGTCAGATATTCCTTTGGCTGCCTGTATTTATTCTGTTGGCTATCTCCTCCACCCCCTACCCTCCCTACCCTCAGCTTCTGCAGCTACTCTGATCAACATCCGCAATGCCAGGAAACACTTTGAAAAGCTGGAGAGAGTGGATGGACCAAAGCAGTGTCTCCTCATGCGCTAAACATTGCCAAATGTGTTTCAAAAATTTTTGAAATGCTGTTTCTTAATTAATCTTAATGTTGTGTTCATATATGTAGGCTCTGAAATGTGAAGCTTACGACTTGTGTATTTCTACCCTACTCTCCAGTCTTAATGTTTAACCTTAAATGCTATTTACTAAAATAGCCAGTGAGAAGTTAGAAAATGAGCTGTTCATGGATGTGATGTGACATAAAAGTATGTGCTATGTAAGTGTTCTGATAACAAGGTTCTAATATTGTGTGCTTCAATAACCTGGTTCTAATAGTTGTGTATGTCATAGCCTTTCCCAACATCATCTTGTATTCCTCATTGGATGGTAACCTATAAGTTTGGAATATTACTAATTTCTCAGCATGCATTACAATTTTTCCTTAACTTCAACTATAAATAAACTTTTGCTGTTAGGGATTTTGGTGTCTGTTTTCTTTTCCTTGTCTTTTCAACTTTTTCCCTAAGAAAGAGCAAATGAATTTCATAGTTATCCTAAGGGGCGAGGATCTGCTCTTTGGGAAATATTACAGAATAAAGTTGGATAGGAAGAATGGAGGCAGATTATAGTCTTAAAGTTAGACAGAAGACTTTAGATATTATGTGATAGGAAATAGGATACCATTGTAGGTTTTTGGGTTTTTTTGGTTTTTTTTTTTCTTAAGAATTTTATTTATTTATTTATTTTTACAAATAGTTTATTGTCAAATTAGTTTCCACATAACACCCAGTGCTCATCCCCACGAGTGCCCTCCTCCATGCCCATCCCTCCTCCCCTCTACATCCATCAGTTCTCAGTTTTTGTCAGCATTCAAGAGTCTCTCATGGTTTTCCTCTTTCCCTTTCCCCCACCATTTCCCCCTTCTCCTCCCCCTTGGTCCTCAGTTAAGTTCCTCCTAATCCTCCTATACGTGCAAACATATATTTGTCCTTCTCTGCCTGACTTATTTCACTCAGCATAACACCCTCAAGGTCCATCCATGTTGCTCCATTGTAGGTTTTTGAGGAGGACAATTATGTGAAAGGAATTTTGAAAGAAAATTAACCTAGACTATATGGGCTAACTGGTGGCAGTTGGGGAAGCGGTGGCAGTAATATAGTGTGTTGAAAGCTTCTTCTAGGATATAGCTGGAGAAGGAATAAATAACAAGTTGAGAGAAAAGAGATAGGATTTCTGAGATATAAGTCTTCTTTCTCTGTGGTCCAGGAATACCTAATTTTATATATTCCATTACATCTAATGGGTGTGCCTTCATTATGCTGGTCAAGTAATATTAAAATGTTTTTCAAGAATTTGTGTTTTATTTCATCCCCTAAATTAAAAAAAAATGAAGCATTGTGAACTGGGAGAAATGGAGCTTGATAACACTAACTAGAATTACTCAAAGCCTAAATTTTTCAGCTTCCATAGATAAAAGAACAGAACACAAAAGCATTTGGGAAATCTATGGCACAGTATAGTCATCTCATTTCTCTTCTCTCTATATCATGAAGAAACCTTTTCTAGAGCAACAGAACATCACCTTTCCCAATTATCATCCTTAGTTGAGAGAAATACTTTTCACTAAGCAGTGAAGAATAATGGTTTTTAGGTAGCCTGCATTATGTAGATTAAAATTCTCAAGCCTTAATAGTTCACGGAACTAATTTTATCAACTGTTATATTAAGCCTCTGCAGGAGGGGAGTTTTTTAGTAGATATTCTATATTTTTTATCTTCTTAGTATCTATGAAATGGAAGAAGAGCAAACGAACTTGGGGTCTGTTCTGTGACTAATATGAGTCATGATTTTTTTTTAAAAAAATAGTTTATTGTCAGTTGGTTTCCATACAACACCCAGTGCTCATCCCCACAATTGCCCTCCTCCATGCCCATCACCCCCTCCCCCCCACACCCATCAGTCCTCAGTTTGTTCTCAGCATTCAGGAGTCTGTCATGGTTTGCCTCCCTCCTTCTCCCCCTCTATTCCCCACTTTTTCTCCCCCACGATCCTCTGTTAAGTTCCTCCTAATCCTATCTGTGCAAACATATGATATCTGTCCTCTGACTGACTTAGGTCGCTCAGCATAACACCCTCAAGGTCCATCCATGTTGCTACACGTGGCCAGATTTCATTCTTTCTCATTGCCACGTAGTATTCCATCGTATACATAAGCCACAACTTCTTGATCCATTCGTCGTTGATGGACACGTAGGCTCTTTCCATGTGCTGCTATGCTCTCCACAATAGCTAAAACATGGAAAGAGCCTACGTGTCCATCAACAGATGAATGGATCAAGAAGAAGTGGTTTATCTATACCATGGAATACTACATGGCAATGAGAAACAATGAAATCTGACCATGTGTAGCAACATGGATGGACCTTGAGGGTGTTATGCTGAGTGAAAAAAGGCAGAGAAGGAAAAATATCATATGTTTGCACAAATAGGAGGATTAGGAGGAACTTAACGGAGGACCATGGGGGAGAAGAAGGGGGGAAATGGTGGGGGAAAGGGAGAAAGGGAAACCATGAGAGACTCTTGAATGCTGACAAAAACTGAGGACTGATGGATGTAGGGGGGAGGAGGGATGGGCATGGAGGAGGGCACTTATGGGGATGAGCACTGAGTGTTATGTGGAAACTAATTGTACAGATCTTTTATATCTTTGGTTAGGTTTGTTCCTAGGTGTCTTTTGATTTTTGGTACAATTGTAAATGGGGGAGGGGGCAAGATGGCGGAGAAGTAAGGAGCTCCGTACTTGCACTCGGGCCCATACATCACACAGAAAAGATCTGAAGTCATTGGAAACCTTACAAAACCTGAGAGATTTGGAGAAAAAGGACGCAGAATCCACTGAGAGAGCCTTCTAAAGTGAGTGCGAACTGGGGAGATAAAATCGGGCACGGATCAGAGACTCCAGGGTGGGAGGCGATCCCCCTCTACCCTCTACGGAGAGTGAGGGGGAAAAGGAGAGAGTCTGAAACAGAAAAGACTCCGCTCGGGGGGAAAAAACCTCCGCTCGGGTCATAGAAAGATCGTACTTGCCAAACGCCTGCATGCCAGGTCCCCTCGCGCCAACTGGTACCGGGGGGGGGGGGGGGGG
>NW_024082472.1:153537-181688 GCF_003009895.1 Hyaena hyaena
ATGCAGAAGAATGAAACTGGATCAATTTCTCACACCATGCACAATAATAAACTCAAAATGGATAAAGGACCTGAACGAGAGACAGGAAAGCATCAACACCCTAGAGGAGAAAGCAGGAAACAACCTCCTTGACCTCCACCGCAGCAACTTCTTACTTGACACATCCCCAAAAGCAAGGGAATCAAGAGCAAAAATAAACGATTGGGACCTCATCAAGATTAAAAGCTTCTGCACAGCAAAGGAAACAACCCACAAAACTAATAGGCAACCGACGGAATGGGAAAAGATAGTTGAAAATGACATATCACATAAAGGGTTGATATCCAGAATCTATAAGGAACTCACCAAACTACACGCCCGAAAAACAAACAACCCAATGAAGAAATGGGCAAAAGATATGAACAGAGACTTCTCCAAAGAGGACATCCAGATGGCCAACAGACACATGAAACGATGCTCAGCATCCCTCCTCATCAGGGAAATACACCTCAAAACCACACTGAGATACCACCTCACACCAGTCAGAGTGGTTAAAATGAGCAAATCAGAGAAGTCTAGATTCTCGTGAGGATGTGGAGAAATGGGCACCCTCCTACACTGTTGGTGGGAATGTCAACTGGTGCAGCCCCTCTGGAAAACAGTGTAGAGGTTCCTAAGGGAACTAACAATAGAACTCCCCTATGACCCAGCAATAGCACTGCTATGAATTTAACCAAGGGATACAGAAATGCTGATGCATAGGAGCACATGTACCCCGATGTTCATAGCAGAACTCTCCACAATAGCTAAAACATGGAAAGAGCCTAAGTGTCCATCAACAGATGAATGGATCAAGAAGATGTGGTTTATCTATACCATAGAATACTACATGGCAATGAGAAACAATGAAATCTGGCCATGTGTAGCAACATGGATGGACCTTAAGGGTGTTATGCTGAGCGAAGTCAGGCAGAGAAGGACAAATATCATATGTTTGCACGTATAGAAGGATTAGGAGGAACTTAACGGAGGAACAAGGGGGAAAAGAAGGGGGGAAATGGTGGGGGAAAAGGAGAGAGGCAAACCATGAGAGACTCTTGAATGCTGACAAAAACTGAGCACTGATGGATGTGGGTGGGAGGAGGGATGGGCATGGAGGAGGGCACTTTTGGTGATGAGCACTGAGTGTTATGTGTAAACTCATTTGACAATAAACTATTTGTAAAAAGAAAAAATTGTAAATGGGATCCATTCCTCGATATCACTTTCTGCTTCTTCATTATTGGTGTATAGAAATGCAACCGATATGTACATTGATTTTATATCCTGCAACTTTGCTAAGCACTTTGCTCAAGCAGGGTTTTTTTGTTTGTTTGTTTGTTTGTTTGTTTTTCTTTTTCTTTTTTGTGGAGGCTTTCATGTTTTCCATGTAGAGTATCCTGTCATCTGCCAAGAGTAAAAGTATGACTGTTTCCTTGCTGTTTTTGATGTGTTTTATTTCATTTTGTTGTCTGATTGCTGAGGCTAGGACTGTTGGACAACAGTCGTCAGGGTGGACGTACCTGTCATGTTTGTAATCTTAGGGGAAAAGCTCTCAGTTTTTTTCCTGTTGAGGATGATATTAGCTGTGGACTTTCACATATGGTGAGTGCACACAGAACGTTCTCCAGAATAGAGCACATTTCAGGTCACAAATCAGCCCTCAACAGGTACAAAAAGATTAGATCATACCATTCATATTTTCTGATCTCAACACCATGAAACTTGAAATCAACCACAAGAAAAAGTTTGGAAAGCCTTCAAATACATGGATGTTAAAGAATATTCTACTAAATAATGAGTAGGTTAAACAAGAAATTAAACAAAAAAATTAAAAATATATGGAAGCAAATGAAAATGAAAACACGATGGTCCTAATCCTTTGGGAAGCAACAAAGGCAGTTCTAAGAAGAAAATACATTGTAAAACAGGCCTATCTGAAGAAGCAAGGAAGGTCCCAAATATACAACCCTACCTTACATGTAAAGGAACTAGTTAGGGAGCAGCAAATAAAGCCCAAAGTCAGCCGAAGGGAAATAATAAAGATTAGAGCAGAAATAAACAATATAGAACCCTCCATAAAAACAGTAGAGCAGATCAATGAAAGTAAGTTATTTTTTTGAAAGAATAAACAAAATTTGTAAACCCCTATCTAGAGTTCTCAAAAAGATAGGAGAGAACCCACATAGATAAAATGAGTGAAAGAGGAGAGATTACAAGCAATAACACAGAAATACAAAGAATTATAAGAAAATACTATGAAAAATTATATGCCAACAAACTGGACAACCTGGAAGAAACGGACAAATTCCTAGACACCCACACACTACCACACCTCAAAAAGGAAGAAAGAGAAAATTTGAACAAGCCCATAACCAGCAAGGAAATTGAATCACTTACCAAAAATCTACCAACAAACAGTCCTAGGCCAGATGGCTTCCTAGGGGAATTCTACCAGACATTTAAAGAAGAGTATGTACCTATTCTCCTCAAACTATTCCAAAAAATAGAAATGGAAGAAAAGCTTCAAAAGTTCTTCTATGAAACCAACATTACCTTGATTCCAGAACTGCACTAAAAAAGAATTACAGGCCTGGGGTGTCTGGGTGGCTCAGTTGGTTGGGCATCCGGCTTCAGCTCAGGTCATGATCTCACGGCTTATGAGTTCGAGCCCTGTTTCAGGCTCTGTGCTGACAGCTCAGAGCCTGGAGCCCTCTTGGGATTCTGTATCCCTCTCTCGCTCTGCCACTCCCCTGCTCATGCTCTCACTCTCTCTCTAAGAATAAATAAAACATCTAAAAAAAGAATTACAGGCTAATATCTTTGATGAATCCGGATGCAAAGATTTTCAACAAGATACTAGCAAATTGAATTCAACAGTACATCACAAGAATTAGTCACCATGATCAAGTGGGATTTATACCTGGGTGCAGGGCTAGTTCAATATTTGCAAATTAATCAATGCGTACACCACATTAATAAAAGGATAAGAGCCATGTGATCCTTTTAATAGATGCAGACAAAGCATTTGACAAAATACAGCATCCTCTCGATAAAATGTACCCTCCTCCACTTTCAAACTGCAGGTATCTTTATGTTTACGATGTAGATGCTTGTAGGCAGCATATCACAATGCTTGTCTTGTCTTATATTCATTCTGACACCCTATGTATCTTAATTGGAGCATTTAGTCCATTTACATTCGAAGTAATTCTCTTTTTTTTAATGTTTTATTTATTTCAGAGAGAGAGAGAGACAGCGTGAGCAGGGGAGGGTCAGAGGGAGAGGGAGGCACAGAACCTGAAACAGGCTCCAGACTCTGAGCTAGCTGTCAGCACAGAGCCCGACGCGGGGCTCGAACCCACCAACTGCAAGATCATGACCTGAGCCGAAGTCGGCTACTCAACCAACTGAGCCACCTAGGCGCCCCACATTCAAAGTAATTCTTGATCAGTATGTATTTATTGTAATTTTACTATTGTTTCTGGAGATTTTCTCTGATTCTTTCTTTTCTTTGTCATCTTTGGTCTCTCCTTGGCACTTAGAGTCCCCTGTAATGTTTCTTGCAGAGTTGGTTTAGTGGCCATGAACTCCTTTAGTTTTTTTGTGTGTTTTTGTTTTGTTTTGTCTCTCCTATTTGAATGATAGCCTTGCTGTAGAATATTCTTGGCGACAGAATTTCCCATTCACACATTGCATAAATCATGCCACTCCCCTCTGTCTTGCCTGTTTCTATTGAACAATCTCCAGCTATCCTTATTTGTTTTCCCTTGTAAGTTAAAGACCTCTTTTGTCTTGTTGCTTTTAAGATTTTTCCTTTATTACAGTATTTTTGCAAATTTATTATAGTCTGTCTTGGTTTTGGCCCTATATTATTGATTTTGATGGGAGCTCTCTGTGCCTCCTGGATCTGGGTGTCTGTTTCCTTCCCTATGTAGGGAAGTCTTCAGCTATTATGTCTTCAAATAAATTTTCTGCCTTTATTTCTCTCTCTTCTTCTGAGATTCCTGTAATATGAATGTTATTATGCTTGATGGTTTCCTGAGTTCCGTAAGTCTATTACTATGTTGCATAATTATATCTTTCTTTTGTTCAGCTTCATTGCTTTCTATTACTTTGTTTTCTAGGTAATTAATTCATTCTTC
The DNA here is from genome assembly GCF_003009895.1 of Hyaena hyaena. Taxonomy (NCBI): domain Eukaryota; kingdom Metazoa; phylum Chordata; class Mammalia; order Carnivora; family Hyaenidae; genus Hyaena; species Hyaena hyaena. The sequence continues at coordinate 157,701 of NW_024082472.1, forward strand.
TGCTTCTTCCAGTCTGCTCTTCATTGCATCAAGTGTGTTTCTAATCTCGCTTATTGCACTCTTTATCTCATATTAATTCTTTAACTCTTTATTCTCTGTGTAAGGATCTCACTGATGTCTTCCATTATTTTCTTTAGCCCAGTGAGTATTCTTATGATGGTTGCATTAAATTATCCACCGGTCATGTTACTTATACCTATTTTGCCTAGATCTCTGGCCCTGGTCTTATCTTTTCCCATTTTGGATAAATAACTCCATCTCCACATTTTATCTAAGTCTCTGCTTTCCTCTGAGTGTTTTAAAATCCTTTTATGTCTCCGGCTCATGAGGGATATGGGCTTATGAAGAAGACATCATGTAGTGCTCAGGGCTGGGTGCTTCAAGAAGTGTCTCCAGTGTGTGCTATGTGTGCCCTGCTGTTGTGTTCTGGCTACTCTATCCTTCAGGCCAGTCACCTGTAGAGGCTCTCCTTGCCAACTCTGGACAGTGTTTGGTCCCTGGCCTGAATGTGGCAAGTTTGACTCTGTACTCTGCTTGTGAAATAAGACCTGATACTACTTTCACTAGAAATAAGGCCCTGTGGAAATCTCCAGTCAGGACACGTGGTTTGGGCAGGGGTTTGTGCTGTTATTCTGGGGGAGGGGCCCACCACACTGGGATGTAGCCAAGCAAGCATGACTGAGAAGGTTAGTTCCACCAGATCTCAGGAGGTGGGGCTTGGTGTAAGCAAGTTTCACAGCCAAATGGCACTGCACTGCTTCCTGAAGTTGACTCTGATTATGCTGAGGGACTGTGGAGGGAAATGCCACTAACCAGTTCCTTTGTTCCTGGAGAGGTGTCTCTGTGAACACTGTATCTCAGGCATGTGTTCTGAGAAGAGCCAATATTCTCACTGTGTGCTCCAGGCCTCTTCAGATCACTGTTTGCACGCTGTCTACCCCTGGGTTTTTCTCTGCCTTCTCCCCAGGAGCAAGGCAGTGCCCTCCATCCCTAGCCCAGCCAACCTCACTGACCTTTTAAACTCCAGGGTTTAAGCCCCACTAGTTGTAAAAACTCAGGAAATCCAGTCACTTGTTTCTAAGCCAATTGCTCTGGGGCACCGTTCTCCTTGTGCATTTCACAGTATTCTCCCCTCTCTCTTGTTCATCTATCTACATGACCATGGCTCCATCCCCTCCACAAAACCCACAGTCTCTCCCATAAACCACATCTTTTTCTTTACTACCTTCTTTGATGTGGCCTCTTCTCTCCCTTTAGCTGTGGAACTTGTTCTGTCAGCCTTCAGGTTGATTTCTGTGTATTTAGGATGATTTGATAATTATCTAGTGTTCGTGGGATGAGATGAGCCTAGGGTCTACCTACTCTGCCAATGTCTTCCTCTCACACTCTAAAATGAGTTCAGAATTGTTTCATCTTTCTTTATAATTTTGGAAGAGTTGAAAAAGTATTAATAGTTATTAACATTTAAATCTTGAATAGAATCCACCTTGAAAACATATGGCTCTGTGTTTTGTTGATTGGAAGATTTTTGTTTATTGTTACTATCCCAATGATCATTATTGGGGTGTTCAAGCTTTCAATTTCTTTTCAATTTAATCTTTGCATGTTGTATGTTTACAGAAATTCTTCATTTGATCTACATTGTTTAAATTATTGGCATATTATTGTTCATAATCTCTTGGGAGTTTTCGATTTCTGTTGAATCTAGTACAACGCTGAGTCAGTTAAAATCCTTTTAAGTTTCTGATTGTTTATATTTCAGTTCTCTTTCTTTTGGTTAGCCTAAAAAATTGGGTATTACTTTTATTTTCAAGAAAAGCACAACTATTAATTTGCTTGATAGTTTTTACTATTAAAATCATGGTCCTGTATTTGATTTATTTGTGCTTTCATCATTATTTTAATTTTTTTCTTTTTTGAAGTCTCTTGAGATGTCATTAGGTTGTTTATTTTTGAATTTTTAAAAATGTGTTTATAAAATTTCCTGTAACTATTGCTTTTGTTGCATCCCATAGATTTTGGTATGCTGTGTTTTATTTTTCGTTTGTGTCAAGATACATGTTTACTACATTTTGTTATTTTATTTGACTTACTGATTGTTCAACAGCTGTTGGTTGATTTTCATGTATTTGTGAATTTTCCCATTCCTTTAAGTTACTAATATTGATTTTTATTTTATTGTACTTGGAAAAGATTGTTAGAATAGGTTCAATCTTTAAAATTTGTTTATTCTTGCTCTGTGACCAAGTATATGCTGCAACTTGGAGAATGTTTTGTGTATGCTTGATAAGAATGTGTATTCTGCTATTGGGTGGAATATTCTGTGTATGTGTGGTAAATCCATTTGACCTATACTATTGTTCAACTCTGTTTTTCCATAATAGATTTTCTTTGTGGATGATCTACCAGTTATTGAACGTGGGCTGTCTATTTTTACCTTGATATATATCAATCTTTTCTCTATATTAGGAACTCTGAGTTTGAGTTCATATGTTTATAATTATTATATCATCTTTTTAAATCTAAATTTATAGCATAATGTAGTATTGGTTTCAGAAGTAGAATTAGTGATTCTTCACTTACATATAACACCCAGTGTTCATCCCAATAAGTGCCCTCCTTAATGCCCATCATGCCACCATTTATTTAGCACATCCTCCTACCCACCTACCCTCGTGCAACCTTCAGCTTCTTCTTTGTATTTGAGAGTCTCTTATGGTTTCCCTGCCTCTCTGTTTTCATCTTATTTTTAAGATATTTTACCTTTATTTTCTCTTATTGTACTTTCCTTTGCCCTATGTTCATCTGTTTTGTTTTTTTAAATTCCACATATGAATGAAATCATATGACATTTGTCTTCTCTGCCTGACTTAATTTGCTTAGCATAGTACACTTTAGTTCCATCTATGTTATTGCAAATGACAAGATTTCATTTTGATTGCTGAGTAATATTCCAGCGTGTGTGTGTGTGTGTGTGTGTATACGTACACATCTTCTTTATCCATTTATCTATTGATGGACATTTGGGCTCTTTCCAAAATTTAGCTATTGGTGATAGTACTTCTATAAACATTGGGGTGCATGCGCCCCTTAGAATTAGCATTTTTATCCTTTGGATAAATAATAGTGCAATTGCTGGGTCGTAGTTATTAGTGATTCAAGTTTTTTTCTCTTAATGGGTTTGTTCAAATTTTCTATTTCTTCCTGTTTCAGTTTTGCCATTTTGTATGTTTCTAGGAACTTATCTATTTCTTCCAGATTACCCAGTTTTTTGGTATGTAATTTTTCATAGTATTTTCTTATAATTTTTAAATATTTCTGTGGTGTTGGTTATGATCTCTGCTCTTTCATCTATGATTTTATCTATTTGGGTCCTTTCTCTTTTCTTTTTGTTATGTCTGCTAAGGGGTTTAACAATTTCGTTAATTCTTTCAAAGAATCAGCTCTTAGTTTTGTTGATCTGTTCCACTGTTGCTTTTTTTTCTTACTATATCAATTATTTCTGCTCTAATCTTTATTGTTCCCTTCTTCTATGGGCTTTAGGCTTTATTTGCTGTTCTTTTTCTAGCTTCTTTACGTGTAAGGTTAGATTATAGATTTCAGACCTTCCTTGCTTCTTGACATATTCCTGAATTGCAATAAACTATCCTCTTGAGATGGCTTTTGCTGCATCCTAAAGCAAATGTTTTGATTTTCAATGGCTTCCATGTATTTTTTTTTTAAACTTCTTCTTTCATTTCCTGGTTAATCCATTCATTCTTAAATAGGATGTTCTTTAACTTCCATGTATTTGAAGGCTATTCAAATTTTTTCTTGTGGTTGACTTCAAATTTCCTAGCATTGTGATCTGAAAATATGGATGTATGATCTCAATCTTTTTGTACCTGTTGAGTGCTGATTTGTTACCAAGTATGTGATCAATATTGGAGAATGTTCTGTGTGCACTCAAGAAGAATGTGTATTTTATTGCTTTAGAGAAAAATGTTCTACATATATCTGTTAAGTCAATCTGGTCCAGTGTGTCATTCAAAGCCATTGTTTCCTTGTTGACTTTCTGCTTAGATGATCTGTTTTTGCTTTAAGTGGGTTATTAAATTTCCCTACTATTATTGTATTATTATCAATGACTTTTTTCATGTTTCTTATTAATTAATTTATATATTTGGGTGCTTCGAGTTGGGGGAAATATTTATGGTTGTTAAATTATCTTTTTTTTTTTTTTTTAAATTTTTTTTTTAATTTTTTTTTTTAATGTTTTATTTATCTCTAGGAGAGAGAGAGAGACAGCGTGAGCAGGGGAGGGTCAGAGAGAGAGGGAGTCACAGACTGAAACAGGCTCCAGGCTCTGAGCTGGCAGTCAGCACAGAGCCCGACGCGGGGCTCGAACCCACGAACCGCGAGATCATGACCCGAGCGAAAGTCGGACGCTTAACCAACTACGCCACCCGGGCGCCCCAGATTATCTTGATAGATAGACCCCTTAATTGTGATATAATTCCCTTCTTCATCTCTTATTACAGTCTTTGTTTTAAAATCTAGTTTGTCTAATATACATATGGTGACTCTCACTTTCTTTTGACATCCATTAGTATGATAGATAGCTCTCCATCCTCTCACTTATAATCTGCAGGTATCTTTATGTCTAATTGTTACATCATCATAATGAATTGACTCTTTTATCATTATGTAATGAACTTTGTTTTATCTTGTGACAAATTTTGACTTCCTGTATGTTTTGTCTAAATATAGCCATCATTCCGGTTTTTGGTATTTTGTTAATATTTGTGTGGAATAACAACACTCTCCTTTCATTTTCAGATTTATACATTTATAAATCTACCATCAATCTTCAGTATATAACATACACTTGGGTCTTTATTTTTGTTGTTTTTCCTTCAGGCACTCTATATCCTGAATATATATTCCTGAATTTATCCATTTACAATTAAAGTAACTATTCATAAGAAAATAAAGTAACTGTTCACAGATATAAACATATGTATTCCATTTTAATAGTTTTCCATATTTTTGTGGTTCTCTTGTTCTTTTCTTTTCTTATGTCTTTCTTAATGGTTTGATAATATTTTTGTAGTGAAATGGATTGATTTGTTTCTCTTTGCCTCTTCTCTACAATAGCTTTTTTCCCTTTTTGGCTTTATGAGATATTTTACAAAGATATAAACATATATATTCTATTTTAATAATTTTCCATATTTTTGTGGTTCTCTTGTTCTTTTATTCTGTTTTTCTTAATGTTTTGATAATATTTTATTCACAGATATAAACATATGTATTCCATTTTAATAGTTTTCCATATTTTTGCGGTTCTTTTGTTCTTTCCTTTTATTCTTTCTTAATGGTTTGATAATATTTTTGTAGCGAAATGGATTGATTTGTTTCTCTTTGCCTTTTCTCTACTACAGGTTTTGTCCCTTTTTGTTTTTATGAGATATTTTTCAAAGCTATTATAGTTATGAATATCTCCTTTAGGCTAATAACAACTTCAATAGCTTTCAAAATCTGTGCAATTTACTCCTCCTACTCTACTCCTCCTACTCACTCTTTCTGTGTTGCATATCAAAATTTATGTCGTGGTTTAATTAAGTTTTTAGTTTTGATTTCAGTAAACACATGGTATTATAATAGGTCTAGGTATACAATATAGTTATTCAACAATTCTATACATTACTCACTGCTCATGATAATAAGTGTACTCTATAATCCCCATCACCTGTTTCACTCATCCTCACCAATCTCCCTTCGGGTAACCATCACTTTGTTCCCTATGGTACAGAGTATGAGAGAGAGAGGAGTTAAGATGGTTGAGTAGCATGGAGACCTCGAGCTTGTTTCAGCCCTGAAATGCAGCTAGATAAGCAGCAAACCATTTTGAACACCTAGGAAATTGATCTGAGTATTATCACAACAATCTGTAACTTGAGCCACAGAACATGGCAAAGTACATGATGTAGAGAGGTGTACTGGGGAAGAGAAAAGGCATGGAGGGTAGGGAGCTGTTTTTGTAGAGAGGACAGAAATAGAATGGGGGTGCATCAGGATCATGCAAGAAAAGCACTCCCCTGAAAATAGCTGGAGAGAAAGAGAGAAAAAGAGTATATACACTCACAGAGACTGAACAAGAAATCTATTCCCCAAAAACATTGATGGGAAATAAGTAGAGGGTTTCAATAACACCAGGATTCTATAAACAGTTCAGCACACAGAATCTGATGTTCCAGAGCTCAAGGCCTGGCAATTCTCTGGTGAGGAAGTAGGACAAATCTCCAGGAGCAGGCAGCAGGGCCTGAGGGGTCCATGTATCACACAGGGAGAAGTGTTTTCCCTGCTTGGAATGTATTTTGTAGAGGCCATACAGCCTCTCCACAGGCAAAGGTCACAGCAGACCCTGGAGGGCAGCCACATTTGCCAGTATTGGAACAAAGACATCAGAGTGCAGTGAAACCTGACGCTGACTGTGTATTGTGATTTGCCATAATCTCTGAGCCTATGTTGCTGTGTGATCTCATGAACACTTTCTGGGGCAAGCTGGCACCCAGCCATCGCTCAGCAACACCCTCCCCCAGAGAGTTGGCATGGGTCCAAGCCATGGGGGTCTCTGAAGTGTGAGGTTTTGAAACATAACCCCATCTGGGATAAAACTGTGGTGGGATGTGCAGCCTGTTAGGAGGACAGCTTGGACATGGACAGGGTAGAAGTGGGGAGTGGACAGAGGTTTGAGACAAAGGAGTGCTTTAATGTGGGTCCGTGAGAGGGGTAAGTTCCTGTGCCAGAGACTAAGGAGCTGGGTGAAGTCTTTTCCACGTGTCCCACACACATGCATGCATGCATGCACATACATGACACATTGATCCACCCCAGTAATCGAAACAGTGCCACCTAGTGGAGAATGGAGCCATTACACCAAGCACCACCCAACTGTGCCCTCCAAGCACAAGCCTTGGAAGACCAGCAAAGTCACTCCATCTGCTTAGTGCATGGACTATAAAAGGCCTCATAGTTTCAGTTTTAGGGGAAATTGAATGTAACCTCTTTTGGGTTTCATTCTGTTCGCTGATTTAGTTATTCATTTTCTTTGTTTATATTTTTGCTTAAATTACTTTTCTTTCTTTTCTTCCTCTTTCTTGGATACAGAAAGAGAAAAAATTATTTTTCTTTTCTTTTTTAACTTTATTTTTTATTTTTTAAACCTTTTAATTGTATTTCATTTTCTTCATTTTATCTTTTATTATATTTTTTAATTTAAATTTTTCTTTTAAGAGAACCTTTTTTCTCCTTTCCCTTTTTTCTCTATTGTATCAAGCTTCTTTCAACAACCAAACCAAAAAACATGTAGAATCCAGTTTCCTTTATTGGATTTTATGCTTTGTTTTTAATTTTTTTAAATTTTAATCTTTTATTTTAATGCTTTTCTTCCTCCAAAATGACAAAATGAAGGAATTCACTCCAAAAGAAAGAACAGGAAGAAATGATAGCCAGGGGATTATGCAACACAGATATACACAAGATGTCTGTACTAGAATTTAGAATCATGATAAAAAGAATACTAGCTGGGGTTGAAAAAAGCAAAGAATCCCTTTCTGAGGAGATAAAAGAAGTAAAATCTAGTACGAATGAAATTGAAAATGCTATAACTGAGATGCACTCTCAAATGAATATTGTAACAACAAGGATGGACAAAGCAGAGCCGTGAATCAGTGATATAGAAGATAAAATTATAAAGAATGATGAAACAGAAAAAAAGAGGGAAACTGAAAGCAAAAGTGCATGATACAAGACTTAGAGGATTCAGTCACTTATTAAAAAGGAGTAACATCTGAATCATAGGAATTCCATAAGATGAAGAGAGAGTAAAAGGGGTAGAAGGTTTATGTGCGAAAATTATAGCTGGAAACATTCCTAATCTGGGGAAAGACACAGTCGTGAAAATCCAAGAAGCACAGAAAACTCCCATTAAATTCAACAAAACTCGACCATCACCAATGTATATCATAGTCAAATTCACAAAATATAGAGACAAGGAAAGAGTTGTGAAAGCAGCAAGGAAAATGTCCTTAACCTATAAGGGAAGACAGATCAGGTTCACGGCAGATCTATCCACAGAAATTTGGCAGGTCAGAAAGGAGTAGCAGCATATATTCAATAGGCTGAATCAGGAAAGTATGCAGCCAAGAATTGTTTATCCAGCAAGGCTGTCATTCAAAATAGAAGGAGAGATAAAGAGTTTCCCAGACAAATAAAAACTGAAGGGAGTTCATGACCACTAAACTAGTCCTGTAAGAAATTTTAAGGGGGACTCTTTGAATGGAGAAATGACAAAACAAAGCAAAAAGACCAAAAACAACAATACTGGAAAGGACCAGAAAACATCACCAGAAACACCAACTCCATAGGCAATGCAATGACACTAAATTCATATCTTTCAGTACTCTAAATGTCAATGGGCTAAACACTCCAATCAAAAGACAGAGGGTATCAGAATGGGTAAGAAAATAAGACTCATCTATATGCTGCTTACAGGAGACTCATTGTAGACCTAATCCTGCAGATTGAAAGTAAGGGGTTGGAGAACCATCTATCAAGCCAATGATTGTCAAAAGAAAGCTGGAGTAGCCATACTTATATAAGAAAAAAAAAGTAGATTTTTAAGTTAAGATTACAACAAGAGATGAAGAAGGGCATTATACATACTGAAGGGGTCTATCTACCAAGATCTAATGATTGTAAACATTTATGCCCCACATGGGACACCCAAATATATAAATCAATCACAAACATAAAGAAACTCATTAAGGGGCGCCTGGGTGGCTCAGTTGGTTAAGCGTCCAACTTCGGCTCAGGTCATGATCACACGGTTTGTGGCTTAGAGTCCCATATTGGGTTCTCTGCTGACAGCTCAGAGCCTGGAGCCTGCTTCAGATTCTGTGTCTCCCTCTCTCTCTGCCCCTCCCCCACTCTTTCTCTGTCTCTCTCTGTCTCAAAAATAAATTTTAAAACAAGGAAAAAAAAGAAACTCATTGATAGTGATAAGATAATAGTAGGACAGTTTAACACCCCACTTATAGCAATGGACAGATCATCTAAACAGAAAATCAACAAGAAAATCATGACTCTGAGTGACAGACTAGACTGGATGGTCTTAATAGATATATTCAGAACATTTCATCCTAAAGCAGCAGAATACACATTCTTCTTAAGTGCACATGGAACATTCTCAAGAATAGATCACATACTGGTACACAAATCAGCCCTCAACAAGTACAAAAAGATGGTGTGTGTATATGTGTCTGTGTGTATGTATGTATATACACATGTATGTGTATGTACAGATGTGTACATGTATTGTGGGTATGTGTACACATGTATATATATATGTATATACACAAACATACCCACACACAATTGAATATTACTCAGCCATCAAAAGGAATGAAATCTTGCCATTTGCAATGACATGGATGGAGCTAGAGTGTATTATGCTAAGCAAAATAATTCAGTCAGAGAAAGAGAAATATGATTTTTCTCATATGTGGAATTTAATAAAGAAAACACATGAATTTTGGGGAAGGTAAAAAAAACAGAGAGAAGGAAGGAAACCATAAGACATTTAAATATAGAGAACAAGTTGAATGGTGATGGAGGGAGGCAGGTGGGTGACAAGTATTAAGGATGGCACTTGTGATGAACACTTGGTGTTGTATGTAAGTGATGAGTCACTAAATTCACCTTAAATCAATTTTAACATATGTGTTAACTAGACTATGAATGAAAACTTTAAAATAAAAAAATAATGAGGAAAATAAACAGGATAGCGAAGTAGAGAGTAACTAGTGGTGATTAGTGATAAAGCGATTTTAGCTATGGTGGACCCTGATAATTTCAACTGTTATGTTAGGCTGTATTTTGCCTCTGATTAATCATATTGGAATTCTTAAGGCAGTTGTCAGTCCCTACCCTCAAAGTTTTGGCACTCCTGAAATTTAAACCATAGAACGAGGTATAACACCTCTTTCAAGGTTGCTTAACCTAGAGTCCTTGCTTGTTTAAAGAAAATGGTATATATTATTCCTCCTAACCTGCAAGTGAAAGGTAGTCTTTCTTCAATTAACTGAATAAAAGCAACAAACCAAAGCAACATTAACTTTACCTGTGACTTTGTCAGCAGTAGTAATCACAGATATTTTCAAATCACATTATAGTTTTTTTCAGAAGTCCATGTATATATTCAGATGCATGTGTGTGCATGTGTACATATGTGCATATATACATATATAGACGGATTGAAAAAGGTATACTAAAAATGGTTACTTCTGTGTTGTTTGAAGTTTTAGAGTAATGATATGTAGTCATATCACATAGCTAAAATAAAAATTTTTTAAAGTCACACTCCTCCCAAATAGGATGTTATCCAGGGAGAGTCCCCAACCACTTAGACTAAGTCCCTAAGATTGACTGTTTTACAACTACATGTCTAATTTGCTTTAGTCAGATTTAAAATTATGCTTTTCTGATATTGTCCAATACATTTTCTTAAGTTTCTGCAAGGTATCCTATTTTAGCTTCCATGCACTGAGTATATATCATGATGGAAATTATCTGCAAAATACAAGAGACTTAATAATATATTTGACACTAAGCCACTCATTCTGACAATAATAAGCCAAAAATATTTGCTACTAATCTCCTTCTAGTGCTTCTCAACAGTTAAGGAAAAACTGGTGGAGGAAAGGAGAGGTTTGTGAGAGGATGCTAATCAGGAAAATGTTTTCTTTCTGCTGTTAAAATTAAATAGTTTAGCTTTTGAGTTCTAGAGTCCTCAACACCTTTTATTTTGTAACTTATATTGAGAAGTTTCAAGAGGCAAGCTTATTTGAGAACAGAATTCCATTTTTTATGTATCTTTTTTTTAACAGTTTATTGTCAAGTTAGTTTCCATATAACACCCAGTGCTCATCCCCACAAGTGTCCTACTCTATGCCCATCTCGCCCCTCTCCCCCCACCCATCAGTCCTCAGTATGTTCTGAGCATTCAAGAGTCTCTCATGGTTTGCCTGTCTCCCTCTCCCCCATTATTTCCCCCTTCTTCTCCCACATGGTCTTCTGTTAAGTTCCTCCTGATTCTCCTATATGTACAAACATATGGTATCTGTCCTTCTCTGCCTGACTTATTTCGCTCAGCATAACACCCTCAAGGTCCATCCATGTTGCTACACATGGCCAGATTTCATTATTTCTCATTGCCATGTAGTATTCCATAGTATAGATAAACCACATCTTCTTGATCCATTCGTCTGTTGATGGACACTTAGGCTCTTTCCATGTTTTGGCTATTGTTGAGAACGCTGCTATGAACATTGGGGTCCATGTGCTCCTATGCATCAGCACTCCTGTATCCCTTGGGTAAATTCCTAGCAGTGCTATTGCTGGGTCATAGAGGAGTTCTACTGTTAATTTGCTGAGGAACCTCCACACTGTTTTCCAGAGGGGCTGTACCAGTTGATATTCCCACCAACAGTGTAGGAGGGTGCCCGTTGCTCCACATCCCCGCCAGCACCTAGAGTCCTCTGATTTGCTCATTTTAGCCACTCTGGTTGGTGTGAGATGGTATCTTAGTGTGGTTTTGATGTGTATTTCCCTGATGAGGAGGGACGCTGAGCATCGTTTCATGTGTAAGTTGGTCATCTGGATGTCCTCTTTGGAGAAGTGTCTGTTCATATCTTTTGCCCATTTCTTCACTGGGTTGTTTGTTTTACGGGTGTGGAGTTTGCTGAGTTCCTTACAGATTCTGGATATTAATCCTTTATCTGATATGTCATTTGGAACTATCTTTTCCCATTCTTTCAGTTGCCTATATTATGGACTGTTTCCTTTGCTGTGCAGAAGCTTTTTATCTTGATGAGGTCCCAATAGTTTATTTTTGCTCTTGACTCTTTTGCTTTTGGGGATGTGTCAAGTAAGAAGTTGCTGCGGTGGAGGTCAAGGAGGGTGTTTCCTGCTTTCTCCTGTAGGGTTTTGATGCTTTCCTGTCTCTCGTTCAGGTCCTTTATCCATTTTGAGTTTATTTTTGTGTATGGTGTGAGAAAATGACATAGTTTCATTCTTCTACATGTTGCTGTCCAGTTCTCCCAGCACCATCTGTGAAAGAGGCTGTCTTTTTTCCATTGGATACTCTTTCCTGCTTTGTCAGAGATTAGTTGGCTGTATATTTTTGGGTCCAATTCTGAGTTCTCGATTCGATTCCATTAGTCTATGTGTCTGTTTTTGTGCCAGTACCATACTGTCTTGATGATGACAGCTTTCTGGTAGAAACTAAAGTCTGGGATGGTGATACTTCCCGTTTTGGTTTTCTTCTTCAAGATTACTTTGGCTATTCGGGGTCTTTTGTGGTTCCATACAAATTTTAGAATAGTTTGTTCTAGTTTTGAGAAGTATGCTGGTGCAATTTTGATTGGGATTGCATTGAATGTATAGATTGCTTTGGGTAGTAATGACATTTAAACTATATTGATTCTTCAAATCCATGAGCATGGAATGTTTTTCCATTTCTTTGTGTCTTCTTCAATTGCCTTCATAAGTTTTCTATAGTTTTCATCATACAGATCTCTTATATCCTTGGTTAGGTTTATTCCTGGGTACTTTATGTTTGTTTGTGCAATTGTGAATGGGATCAGTTTCTTGATTTCTCTTTCCGTTGCTTCATTGTTGGTGTATAAGAACGCAACCGATTTCTGTACGTTGATTTTGTACCCTGCAACTTGGCTGAATTCTTGGATCAGTTCTAGTAGGCTTCTGCTTGAGTCTGTCGGATTTTATATGTAGAGTATCATGTCATCTGCGAAAAGTGAGAGTTTGAGTTCTTCTTTGCCGATTTTGATGCCTTTGATTTCCTTCTGTTGTCTGATGGCTGATGCTAGTACTCCAGCAATATGTTAAACAACAGTGGTGAGAGTGGGCATCCTTGTCGTGTTCCTGACCTCAGGGGGAAAGCTCTCAGTTTTTCCCCACTGAGGATGATGTTAGCTGAGGGCTTCTCATAGATGGCTTTTTTGATGTTTAAGTAGGTTCCTTCTATCCCGACTTTCTCGAGGGTCTTTATTAAGAAGGATGCTTTATTTTCTCAAATGCTTTTTCTGCATCTATCGACAGGATCATATGGTTTTTTATCTTTTCTTTGGTTGATGTGATGTATCCCATTGATTTATTTGAAAATATTGAACCACCCCTGTGACCCAGGAATGAATCCCACTTGATCTGTCTGTTTAATTCTTTTCATGTTCTGTTGAATTCGATTTGGAAGTATCTTCTTGAGGATTTTTGCATCCGTATTCATCAAGGATATTGGCCTGTAGTTCTCTTTTTTTGCTGGATCTCTGTCTAGCTTGGGAATCAGAGTGATGCTGGCTTCATAAAATGAGTCTGGAAGTTTTCTTTCAAGTTCTATTTTTTGGAATAGCTTGAGAAGAATTGGTATTAATTCTGTTTTAAATGTCTGGTAGCATTCCCCAGGAAAGCCATTAGGTCCAGGGCTCTTATTTGTTGGGAGATTTTTGGTAACTGATTCGATTTCTTCACTAGTTATTGGTCTGTTCCGATTTTCTATCTCATTGCCTATGAATTTTGGTAGTGAGTGTGTGTTTAGGAATGTGTCCATTTCTCCTAAGTTGTCCTATTTGTTGGCATATAATTTTTCATAGTATTCCCTGATAATGGCTTGTATTTCTGAGGGGTTGGTTGTAATAAGTCCATTTTCATTCATATTTTGTCTCTTTGGGTGCTCTCTTTTCTTTTAAGAAGCCTCGCTAGAGGTGTGTCGATTTTGTTTATTTTTTCAAAAAAACCAACTCTTGGTTTTATGGATCTGTTCAATTGTTTCTTTGGTCTCTATGTTGTTTATTTCTGCTCTAATTTTTACTATTTCTCTTCTTCTACTGGGTTTAGGGCGTTCTTGTTGCTCTGCCTCTAGTTCTTTTAGGTGAGGTATTAGATTTTGCACTTGCGCTTTTCCTAATTTCTTGAAATAGACCTGGAGTGCAATGTACTTTCCTCTTAGGACTGCCTTTGCTGCATCCCATAGAATTTGGATTGTTGTATTTTCTTTTTCATTTGTTTCCATATATTTTTAAATGTCTTCTCTAATTGCCTGATTGGCCCATTCATTCTTTAAATATTTTTATTTATTTCTAGGAGAGAGAGAGAGAGACAGAGTGAGCAGGGGAGGGTCAGAGAGAGAGGAAGACACAGACTCTGAAATAGGCTCCAGGCTCTGAGCCAGCAGTCAGCACAGAGCCTGACGCAGGGCTCGAACCCACGAACCGTGAGATCATGACCTAAGCGAAAGTCGGACGCTTAACCGACTAAGCCACCCAGGTGCTCAGGCCCATTCATTATTTAATAAGTTTTTGGAGGTTTTCCAGACTTCTTCCTGTGATTGATTTCAAGTTTCAAAGCATTATGATCTGAGAGTGTGCATGGTATAATCTCAATTCTCTTATATTTATTGAGGGCTGATTATGTCCATGTATGTGATCTATTTTGGAAATGTGCCATGCGCACTTGAGAAGAAAGTGAATTTCTTGGCCTCAAGATGTAGAGTTCTAAATATATCTGTAGATCCATCTGGTCTAATATGTCATTAAGTCCATTGTTTAATGATTTTCTGTCTGGTTGATTTATCCATTGCTTTAAGTGGAGTATTAAATTCCCCTCCTATTAGCACATTCTTATCTATAAGATTGTTTCTGTTTGTGATTCATTGTTTTAAATATTTAGGTGCTCCCATATGTGGTGAGTAGACATTTATAATCGTTAGTTCTTCCTGATGGATAGACCCTGTAATTATTATATAATGCCCTTCTTCATCCCTTGTTACTGTCTTTAATTTAAAGTCTAGCTTGTCTGATATAAGTATAGCTACTTCAGCTTTCTTTTGACTTCCCGTAGCATGGTAGATATTTCTCCATCCCTTTACTTTTAATCTGAAGGTATCTTCCAGTCTAAAATGTGTTTCTTGTAGACAGCAAATAGATGGATTTTGTTTTTTTTATCCATTCTGCTACCCTATGTCTTTTGATTGGAGCATTCAGCCCATTTACATTCAGTGTTATTATTGAAATATGTGGGTTTAGAGTGATTGTGTCCTTTGTGGGATTCAGGCTTGTGGTGGTGTCTCTGGTATCTTGCATTCCTTGCAACTCTTCCCTCAGAGAGTCCCCGTCAGGGTTTCTTGTAGTGCTGTCTTAGTGGTGACAAATTCTTTCAATTTTTGTTTATTTGGAAAGTCTTTTATCTCTCCTTTTTTTCCTGAATGACAGGCTTGCTGGATAGAGGATTCTTGGCTGCATATTTTTTCCGTTCATCACTTTGAAGATCTCCTGCCATTCCTTTCTGGCCTGCCACGGTTCATAAGATACTTCTGTCACCACTCTGTTAGGTTTCCCTTTGTATGTTAGGGCCCTTTTCTCCCTAGCTGCTTTCAAAATTCTCTCTTTGTCCTTCTATTTTGCCAGTTTTACTATGATATTCCGTGCAGATGATCGATTCAATTTGTGTCTGAGAGGAGTTTTCTGTGCCTCTTGAATTTCAACTTCTACTTCCCTCTCCATGTTGGGGAAGTTTTCTACTATAATTTGTTCCAGGACTCCATCAGCACCTTTTTCTCTCTCTTCGTTTTCTGGAATTCCTATAATATGGATATTATTCCGTTTGATTGTATCGCTGAATTCTCGAACTCTTCTTTCATGTTCCTGGATCAGTTTCTCTCTCTTTTTCTCAGTTTCTTCTTTTTGTATAATAGTGTCTTCTAAATCACTTATTCTCCTTTCTGCCTCTTCAATCCATGCATTGGATGCCTCCAGTTTATTTTGTATCTAGTTTATCACATTTTTTAATTCACCATAACTATTTTTAAGCTCCATATTGTTTGTAGCCATAGTTTCTCTGATGTCCTCCATGCTTTTTTCACACCCGGTGATTAGTTTTATGATTATTGTTCTAAATTCTTGTTCAGTTATGTTGCTTATATCTGTATATTTTCCTGGCGCCTTCTGGGACCAGAGCACCTAGTTTAAAGTTAGCACCCCAGCCAGAGATAAAAAAAAACAGTGTCTTTCCAAGCCGAGGTTTTTTTCTCTTCTCCAGGGACGGAGACAGGTATTTGCAAGTGTTTAAAAAGAACATTGCTCAAACTATTTGTTAAGAAAAATATAAGTTGCCAGACTGGAACAAACAGATTCAGTGTTCTCCTATTCCCTGGTAATAAACAAATCTATCTGGATCTGTAGGCATCCAGCCCACTTTCTTTCTAACAGTACCAATGACCTGGACTTTCTTTGGGGCAAAACACTCTCCCACCCCGTCTGCTCTTGGAGTTTACTTCTTCCTGCCTCTTCAGAGAGGCACTTACCACCAACTTTGTACTTTCAGACACTTCTTTCTTTTCAACTTATGACCCCTGTTTTTGTTTGTCATATTTTCTTCATATGCAAGCTTCTTGAGAAAATCATTACTAATTACTGTTTAACAGCAGCGGCTCTAAATCCAGCTTGATTGGGTTCAAATTCCAGCTCTGGAACTTCCCATCTCCTGCAGTTCTGTTTCCTCATTTCTAAAATGAGCCCAATAATAGTATTTAATTAATTTAATTCATTAGGTTGTGGAGATAATTCAATGAGTTAATATATTTTGAGGCATTTAAAATTGTGCCAAGCACACATAATGCACTATACAAAATGTTAATGACTCTTACAACTATCTATAAAGTGGGGATAGTAAAAAATATCCACCTCACAGCCTTGTGGTATTGATTAAGTGAATCACTACAGTTGACCCTTCAACAACAACTGTATGGGCCCACTTATATGCAGATTTTTTGATAAATATAGTTCAGAATTGTAAATGTGTTTTTTCTTCTTTATAATTTTAAAGAAAAATTAATGTAATGTTATTTTTTCGAGAGAAAGAGAATGAGCATGAATGGGAAGGGGCAGAGAGACAGGGAGACAGAATCTGAAGCTGACTTCAGGTTCTGAGCTGTCAGCACAGAGCCGATGTGGGGCTCTAAATCATGAAGTGTGAGATCATGACCTGAGCCGAAGTTGGACACTTAACTTACTGATCCACCCAGGCATCCCTCTTCTCTATAGTTTTTAAAATAACATTTTCTTTTCTCTAGCTTGCTTCATTGTAAGAATACAGAATATAGTACATATAACATAACAAATATGTTTTAAACAACTGTTTATGTTATAAGTAAGCCTCTGGTCAATAGTAAGTATTAGTAGTTAAGTTTTGGAGGAGTCAAAAGTTATATACAGATTTTCAACTGTGCAGGGGTTAAGCATCTCTAACCTTTGAATTGTTCAAGGGTCAACTGTATATGTAAAGTATTTAGATATTTAAAGTAGCTTCTTAATAACCATTAACTCTTTGTGTTATACTCCTTTTTTCTAATGTTTCACTTTTTATTTCTTATTTACCTCTCTGGAATTCAGCTTTGGTTCTAACCACTTAACTTGTTTCTAAAATGTGATAAATGACCTCATAGGTGGTGAATTCAGTCAACATTTTTCTGTTCCTGTCACATTGAATGTCTCTGTAGAATTTAATATTTTATTATAATTGCGTCTTTGAAATTCTTCCCCCTAGGACTCTTGAATGCTATTCTCTTTCTTACTACTATGTCTCGGTCTCTTTAGTAGGATTCTTCTACTGGCTCTTAATTTAACTGTTCTCTAGAACTCTGCCTCCTCTCTTCTCCAGGCTCCATCTGAATGATCACATCTATACCTACCCTTGAAAATGCCATCTATATACATATAAAGTATATGCATCCAAATATATATCTCTTCAGTCTCTACCTATCATCTAACATCCAGCTATGAATACCCAAAGGGATACTTCAATTTGAATGGCCTACAGCCACCTCATAAGCATTATACCCAAATCTGGATTAGCTGGAGTCCCGCTCCAGCAGGTCCAGGGGTCCCTGAAGGATGGAAAGTGTTGAAGAGAGAGGGATGAACGAGCCGTGAGAATCTTTCTGGTCACCAGCCAGGCATCTCTGAACTGTCTGAGACTCAACTTTATTTTATGATTAAGTGTTTGAGGAACAGCCCAGAAGTAAAATTCTGATGATAAATTCTTTGATCAGTAAAAAATTATCCAGAACATTGATATACATAACCTTATTATTATGATTTAGATAAGGGTACTCATGCTCATAATATGAGGAAGGAAGGCATTTTTAGCATTCAAATACAAAGAAGATAATGTTTTTACCAAAGTAAAGGCTAAGTTAGTTCTTTGTGAGCAGGGGTCAATAGCCTGTTTATCACTTAATGGGAAGTATTAAGAAAAATAGGTTTTTCAAGAAATGCAATGTTTGCTCCCATAACTACAAAAGAAAACATCTAAATATTATCCACAGAGCTTATAGTTCCTACAATGTCATCCATGCCCAGGAATAGTACATCAGTCTGTACCAAAGTTATTATTTTATTAATGTAAACCCAAAAGCAATAGCTGACCTTTTTGTGTCATCGATTACTCAGTCCTGATCACTGTTTCCAGATTACTAAGCATCAACGTTTTTCCAAGCTACAACAATTTCCTTCACAAGGTGAAATCATCATACCAGGGCCAGAATAAGTCACTCCCAGATGCCGGTGAACAAGGTGCTTTGGGGGGTCGGTGCTCAATCAGAAATAATTGAGTGGGGGTGGATATTTGTCCTCATCTGATGGCAAGAGACCGTGCAAACTTGCCTTAACCTCACAAGGAGTATTCTCAACTAGTGAGTTCAGAATGGCTCCCAACATGGATTCAGTGTCCTCTACATACATAAGTTACTTCTCTTACCAGAAAGTCATCTTTTTGGATGGACCTACCATTTGTCCATTCACCCCAGACAAAACTCAGTTTAATCTGGCAAACTATCTTTCTGGGGGAAAATCTGATTGGTTGTGTTTGCTCATTTCCATGATGTCAATATGTCTCCTGTGACTATTTTAAGCTGCCAGTGGTTTAACAAGGGACTATCAGAATTCCTGAAAAGTGTACAATAAGCTCTCACAAGCCAATATAAGAGTGTTCCAGTACAAAGCTGTCTCTATAACACTGCACATATAAAATCAACTAGTATCCCTTGCTAGTCGACTTCCCAAGTATCTCTCCACTTGCTACTTTTCTCTCCAACTGGCCTGCCAACATTTTAGTCAAGGCCTTTATCATCTCCCATTTCTATTTTCACCAATATCTAGCCTATACTTAAAAAAAACCAGCAAATTAATTTCTAATACACAAATATGAACATATCACTTCCCTGAGTAAAACCTTTCAATGATTTACTGTTGCCTCATGATAAAAACTTAAAATTAACTTTTGTATTATACAATGGCCCAACTGATTTGTTATTCAAATGGCACATCTTCCAGAAAGCTTTCCCTGATGATCCTAATGTTCAAATGTTAACTACAGTCTGCAGAGTAGCAGAGCTTTTATAAGAACTAGATTTATAGTTCACATAGAGTTTTTTTTTGGTTTGGTTTTTATTTTTGAACATCACATATACATTGAAATTACTGGATATAGGGACCAAATCTTATAATTTTGTATTTTAGTACATATAAGGGTAAACAAAATGTACTCAAATAGGAGTGTTTTTACTTTGTATACCTATAAAAATTAGTTTTTTAAGATTTTATTTAAATTCTAGTTACTTAACATTCAGTGTATTATTACTTTCAGATATACAATATAGTGATTCAACACTTCCAAACAACACCCGATTCTCATCATAAGTGCCTTCCTTACTCCCCATCACCAGTTTTACCCATGCCCCAAATACCTCCCTTCTGGTAACCATAGTTTGATCTCTAGGCTTAAGAGTCTGTTTCTTGGTATGCATCTCTCTCTCTCTCTCTCTCTTTCTCTCTCCCACCCCCCTTTGCTCACTTGTTTTGTTTCTTAGATTCCACATAAGAGTGAAATTATGGTATTTGTCTTTCTCTGACTGACTTATTTCATTTAGTATACTTACTAGCACCATCCATGTCATTGAAAATGGCAAGATTTCATTCTTTTTAATGGATGAATAATCCATTGAATATATATACCATATCTTCTTTAACCACTCATCAGCAGATTGACACGTGGGCTGGATACATAATTTGGCTATTGTAGATAATGGTGCTATAAACATCAGGGTGCATGTATCCCTTTGAATTAGTATTTTTGTATTATTTGGACAAATATCCAATAGTACCATTGCTGGATCCTAGGGTGGTTCTATTTTTAACTATTTTAGAAACCTCCATACTGGTTTCCACAGTGGCTGCACAAGTTTGCATTCTCAACTGTGTAAGAGGGTTCCACTTTCTCCACATCCTTGCCAAAATCTGTTGTTTCTTGTGTTCTTGATTTTAGCCATTCTGATAGATGTGAGGTGGATTATCTAATTGCAGTTTGGGTTTGTATTTCCCTGATGATCAGTGATGTTGAGCACCTTTTCATGTGTCTGTTGGCTATTTATATCTTCTTTGTAAAAATGCCTATTTATGTCTTCTTCCCATTTTCCAACTGGATTATTTGTTATTTGGGTTTTGAATTTTATTAGCTCCTTATATATTGAGGATACTAACCCTTTATCTCATGTCATTTGCAAATATCTTCCCCCATTCTGTTTTGGTTTTGCTGATTGTTTCCTTCACTGTGCAGATACTTTAGTTTTACTTTGGTTTCCCTTGCCTCAGGAGACATATCTATTAAGAACTTCCTGTGGCCAATGTCAAAGAGGTTGCTTTCTGTGTTCTCCTGTATTATTTTATTGGTTTCTGGTCTCATATTTAGGTCTTTCATACAGTTTGAATTTATTTTTCTGTATGGTGTAACAAAGTGGTTCAGTTCCCTTCTTCTGCATGTTGCTGTCCACTTTTCCCAGCATCATTTGTTGAGGATACTGTCTTTCTTTCCATTGGATATATTTTCCTGCTTCATTAAAGATTAATTGAACATATAGCTGTGTGTTGATTTATGGGTTTTCTATTGTTTTCCATTGATCTATAAGTCTCTTTTTGTGCCAACACCATACTGTCTTGACCACTACAGCTTTGTAATATTACTTGAAGTCTGGAATTGTGAGGCCTCCAGCTTTGCTTTTCTTTTTCAAGGTTGCTTTGGCTATTCAGGGTCTTTTGTGTTTCCATACAAATTTTGTGATTGCTTGTTTTAACTCTGTGAAAAAAATACTGTTGGTATTTTAATAGGGATTGCTTTAAATGTGTAGATTACTTTGGGTAGTATAGACATTTTAACAATATTTGTTCTTCCAATCTATGAACATGGAATGTCTTTTCATTTCTTTGTGTCTTCTTCAATTCCTTTCATTAGTGCTGTAGTGTTTTCACAGTACAGGTCTTTCATTGATTTGGTTAGGTTTATTGCTAGGTATCTTATGGGTTTGGTGCAATTATAAATGGGATTGATTCTTTAATTTCTCTTTCTGCTGCTTCATTATTGGTGTATAGAAATGAAACAGATTTCTATACATTGACTTGTGTCTGGTGACTTTGCTGGATTCATGAATCAGTTCTAGAAATTTTTGTTGAAGTAGTTTGGGTTTTCTATGCATAGTATGATGCCATCTCCAAATACGGAAGGTTTGACTTCTTCCTTGCTGATTTGAATGTCTTTTATATCCTTTTGCTGTATGATTGCTGTGGCATGGACTTCCAGTGCTATGCGAAATAACAGTGGTGAAAGTTGATATCCCTGTCTTATTCCTGATCATAGAGGAAAAGCTCTTAGGTTTCTCCCATTTAGGATGATATTAGTTGTGGAGGTTTCATAGATGGCCTTTATTATGTTGAGGTATGTTGCCTCTAGTCAAGGGGTTTATCATATATGGATGTTGTACTTTGTGAAATACTTTCCCTTCATCTACTGAAATGATCATAAGAATGTTATCCTTTCTTTTATTAATGTGGTGTACCATGATGATTGTTTTGTGAATGCTGAACCACCATTGCAACACAGGAATAAATACCATTTGATCATAGTGAATGATTTTTTATTTTTTTAATAGTTTATTGTCAAGTTTGTTTCCAATAACACCCAGTACTCATCCCCACAAGTGCCCTCCTCCATGCCTATGAAACCCTTCCCCTCTCTCCCACCCCCATCAGCATTCAGTTTGTTCTCAGCATTCAAGAATCTCTCATGGTTTGCCTCCCTCCCTCTCCCCAACTATTTTTCCCCTTCTTCTCCCGCATGGTCCTCCATTAAGTTCCTCCTAATCCTCCTGTATGTGCAAACATATGGTATCTGTCCTTCTCTACCTGACTTATTTAGCTCAGCATAACATATCCTTTGAATAAGTACCTAGTGGTGCAATTACTGAGTCAAAGGGTTGTTCTATTTTGAACTTTTTGAGAAATCTACATACTATTTTCAGAGTGGCTGCACCAGTTTGCATTCCCACCAGCTTTGTAAGAGGGTTCTTTTTTATCCACATCCTCACCTAAATCTTTTGTTTCCTGTGCTATTCATTTTAGTCATTCTGACAGGTATGAGGTGATATCTCATTGCAGATTTGGTTTGTATTTCCCTGATAATAAGTGATGTTGAGCATTTTTTCATGTGTCTTTTAGCCATCTGGATGTCTTTGGAAAAGTGTCTATTCTTTATGACCATTACTTTAAATTATCAATTATTTTGTCTTTATTTCATTTAGGTCTTTTGCTGTTTCTGTCTTCTTATTTCATTTGGGACATATTCCTCTGTCTCATCAGTTTGTCCACCAGTGCTGTGATGGCACTGAACTGCAGGGCACTCTCCCTGCCTTGTTTTCTGAGAGGCTTTGACTGGTGGGTGGGGCTGTCACTCAGACCCAATGCCTTCCTCCAGTCTGTCTTTTGGGGATGCAGTCAGGGCTTTTTCAATGTGCTGCCCCCTGAAATGTTTTTCTTGCAGGGCAGGCAGTCAAACCAGATGCCTGCACCAGTCTTTCTGCTGGGGCTGCAGTCACACTGGTGTGTGTAGTTATCTTTCCTTATCCCCAGGGAAGAAGACATTTTGGAGTGGTGCAGGTCTTTGTTTGGGCTGCTGGAAGAATGAGTGGTGGCAGGATCCACTTTGGATTAATGCCCACTGGGTGATGTTGTTTGGATGGTTTGATCTATAAGACAATTTGCAAATGGGGCACCCAACATCATGCATGTAGCTGGAGGGTGTTCATGCTGGTTCCTCTAAGTGCCAGCTCACTAAGATAAAGGAAGGATACTGCCTATGCAGCACACATTCTGAAATTAGTAAGCAACTGTCTTTCATGTATATCCCAGGCACTTATCAATCTGCTGCTTCTATGCTGTGCTTTGTGGGGTTGCTTTTTATGCTGGCTCTTTAAGTGTGGTGATTCAGTTTCCTATTACCCTTTTGTTCTCCCAGAGCCAATACCACTGATTTTTGAAGTAAACAAGAGTAAGCCCTGCGATTGTGAAAACTGGTAAAGTTAAACCTCATTGGTTTTAAAGCCAAATGTTATGGGGATTTATCTTCTCAGTGCAGTTTCGCTCATTCTTGGGGTGACAGATGTGGGATCGGCTCCTTTCCCCTTTATAAATGTACTGTCTCCCTCATTGGTGGTTAGTCTCATCAGTTTGGTTCCCAACCATGTCTCCACCCCTCTTTTTTTTTTATGAGGCCTCTTCTCTACGATTAATTGAAATATCTATTCTGCCAGTCTTTGAATTGTTTTCTGAATCAGTTGCAGTGGCTTGGCTGTTATCTAGGTATGTCTGTGGGACAAGGTGATCTTAGGTTCCTCTTGCTCTGCCATCTTCCCAGATGTGGTCTTTGGCCATTTTTAGGTTAAGATTTTTGTGGGAGCCCGACAGTGACCACAAGAAAGCGTGGTTAGGGACGCGGGGATGTGCCTGCACGCGGGGCTCCCTGCCTGGGCAAAGCATGCCTGCAAAC
>NW_024082473.1:0-180921 GCF_003009895.1 Hyaena hyaena
CAAATGGTGCTGGGAGAACTGGACAGCAACATGCAGAAGAATGAAACTAGATCATTTTCTCACACCATACACAAAAATAAACTCAAAATGGATAAAGGACCTGAATGTGAGACAGGAAACCATCAAAACCGAAGAGGAGAAAGCCGGAAGCAACCTCCTTGACCTCCACCGCAGCAATTTCTTACTTGACACAATTAAAGGCAAGGGAATCAAGAGCAAAAATGAACTACTGGGACCTCATCAAGATAAAAAGCTTCGGCAAAGGAAACAATCCATTAAACTAATAGGTAACCAACGGAATGGGAAAAGATAGTTGCAAATGACATATCAGATAAAGGGCTCTTATCCACTATCTATAAGGAACTCATCAAACTCGAAACCTGAAAAACAAATAATCCAGTGAAGACATGGGCAGAAGACATGAAGAGACACTTCTTCAAAGAGGACATCCAGATGGCCAACAGACACATGAAACAATGCTCAGTGTCCCTCATCATCATGGAAATGCAGATCAAAACCACACAGATACCACCTCATGCTCGTCAGAACGGCCAAAATGAATGAATCAGGAGACTATAGATGCTGGTGAGGATGTGGAGAAATGGGCATACTCCTACACTGCTGGTGGGAATGTAAGCTGGTGCAACCCCTCTGGAAAACAGTGTGGAGGTTCCTCAAAAAATTAACAGTTCTGCCCTATGACCCAGCAATAGCACTGTTAGGAATTTACCCAAGTGATACAGGAGTGCTGATGCATAGGGGCACGTGGACCCCAATGTTCATCGCAGCACTCTCAACAATAGCCAAAACATGGAAAGAGCCTAAGTGTCCATCAACTGATGAATTGATCAAGAAGATGTGGTGTATCTATAAATGGAATACTACATGGTAATGAGAAAGAATGAAATCTGGTCATGTGTAGCAACATGGATGGAAGTAGAGGGTGTTATGCTGAGAGAAGTAAGTCAGGTAGAGAAGGACAAATACCATATGTTTGCACATATAGGTGGATTAGGAGGAAGTTAATGGAGGATGATGTGGGAGAAGAAGGGGAAAAACAGTTGGGGGGATGGAGGGAGGCAAACCATGAGAGACTCTTGAATGCTGAGAACAAACAGGTCTGAGTGGGGTGGGAGAGAGGGGAAAGGGGGTGATGGGCATGGAGGAGGGCAGTTGTTGGGATGAGCACTGGGTGTTATATGGAAACCAACTTGACAATAAACTATTTAAGGAAAAAAAATAAAGTAAAAAGCAAGCAAGAAATGAATCAAGTGGCTGAAATATTTGCAACAGTATTGTGTCTACTGCTGTATTTTATCCTATTATATTACAAAATATATTATTGATGGAATATTTAAAGAATTATCACAATTACCAACTGGTAGATACTATTGGCAAGTAATGGCTGACTCACAAATATCAAATATGGAGGCTAATTTACATTACAAACTACCAAATTCTACTTTGCAATAGAAAAACACAGGTCCACCATTTTCTGAAATAGTAATCCTGGACATCACACTCAGTATTATCAAACAAAGACTTGAAGTTAAATATTGTGAGTATAATCCTTTGGGCACTCAAGTTAGATTGGGTGACTTAAAAAATTTTTAAATAAAAACTGTCATTATTGGAGATACTAATTAAAGAACTTTTAGGAGAATATTTAGAGATCTGGGAACAGAAAACTATATTTATGGCAGTATCCTACCTCTTCTACCAATGTCTGTTGGAAAATTGCACGAATGGAGAGACAACACTGATGGAAATTCTTTATTAGTTGAGGGTGGATAGATCCACTTAGCTGTGCCACCTCTTCATGGGTAGGAGTAATAAAGATCCCTTGCACAGTTTCTAAGGCAACATAGTGGAACAGTGTGTTCTCAGGACCAGATGTTAATCTTGAAAAGAAGAAAAAAGATATTTAAGTAAACTTAAAAATATTCTTTCATTATGAATGTTTGTAGACTTGTAAGCTTTTATCTACAATATAATATTAGGAGTGTAATTAAGGCAGGGAAACTAGTCCCATTTCTTCCCTAGCTAAAGTACAAGGTAGGATTATTATCAATTCCTTAATGGAGGCAAATACTACATGACAACTTAATTGTTCCTTTGCTAAACAACACAGATTGGCTAAACCCTTCTTTTTCCATGGCTGGTAACAAATAAGTCAGCCACTGTCTGGCCCAGATAGCTACACGTCATAAATAAGGTATGAGTCTAGAGTGGACCATATACAAGAACACCTTCCAACGAAATGAACACATTTAATTTAGTAGCATATAACAGTCAGACTGATGATCCTGAAGAAAGATAAAATTATTATTATTGACTGTAAAGCGGGGTTAATAATCTAGAATACTATGGCAATTAATGGTAGTATTCTACTACTCATCATCACAGTCTTCCTTCCCTTCCATGTTCTCTTACTATTTTCATTTCTCCATTCTTCGTCTAAATCTTTCTTCCCCTATTTCTATTTCAGACAGGCCAGTAGAATCTACAAATATGTATTTCTACCAGTGGTAAGAAGAGCTAAAGAATAACAGTGACAGCAACAACAAAATACTAATAGTTATCACATACTATACTGAATGTCCTCTCTGTGCCAGAGAGGGAGGGATGGTGTTTTAAAATACCTTAGTCTTAATTCTCATAATGGCCTTGTGAGATATTAAAGAGTATTACTCCCCTCATTTTAACCATGGGGAAACCAGTGTTCAGAGATCTCAGATTACCTTGCTTGAGGTCACACAGCTAAGTGGTTAAGCTAAGCTAACTCTGAAGCTTACTCCACTATACCTTGTTTTTTCCTTTCCACTGATGACTTCTGATTGGCAACCTTTAAACATAGAGACAGCATTTCTCCATTTGCATCTCAAACACTCAAGCTGCCCCCCCAGTTTATTTTTTTTCCAGCCATAAGCACAGAAACAGAGAAAAGGCATATTTTAGCTCTTAGCCTAGATAATGTCTTTGATCATCCATGCTAGTTAAATTCCTGTTAAACTGTTAATTAGGCAGCATGATCAGAATAATTTCTCCTTCTTATTAGTGATTTATGGCCTTGGTTCTCTTTTCAGACCAGGGATAGACAGGGAAGGAGATCATCTGCAAATTTTTCTCATAGTTTACTAGAAGGTGGCTGGCTCATTAACAACTCAACTGGTGGCTGATACTTTTCGATTAATAACTCAAATAGTCAAGAAGAAAGGAGTTATGATTATTCAAAAAGGAAAAAAATTAAAACATATATTTTAGTTTAGAGGTCTTCAAAATTAAGAAAAATACAGAAGAGAAACAATTCCTTAAAAAGAGCAATTAATAAGATTCCTTTTTTTTAGGTTTTAGAATCTTTATTTTTTAGTGATTATTTATTTTTGAGAGAGAGAGCATGAGCATGAGTGGGGTGGGGGTGGGGCAGGCACAGAGAGAGGGAGACACAGAATCTGAAGCAGGCTGTAGGCTCTGAGCTGTCAGTACAGAGCCCGATGTGGGGCTTGAACTCACAAACTGTGAGACCATGACCTGAGCCGAAGTTGGACGTTTAACTGACTGAGCCACCCAGGTGCCCCAAAGATTCCTTTTTAGGGAGGTTTACAATTAATATTTTTGTTGTCTTTTTTAACGTTCTCTCAAAAAAAAATTAAAACCCACAACACAGTGAGTAAATTTAGCTCTTGAAAATCATAAAGTCACTCAGAGTATATTAACTCAGTATATACACTGCAAGTTTAAAAATCATCAAACAATTACCCAATGTGAAGACAAGATATTTGTGAAAGCACAGATTAAGTCAGATTTATTATTGGAAAAGGTCACTGCTGCAGCAGAAAATGGATTCATGGTAGGCTGGGAGTTGAAAGACTGTTGCAGTAAAGCTGGGTAAGACAATGGGAGCCTGATCTACAGTAGGAACAACAGGGGCTGAATGGATTACATAATTATTAGAATGTAGAATAGCTAGGACTCAGTTACTAAATGAACTGTTTTGTGTATGTTATTTTTAATATGTTATACATTTTTATTTTGTAAAAGTATGCACATACAAATTAGGATAATCTATACTGTTTATGTCACACCTTTAAATTAACTACATAGTATGAACATCTTTCATGTCAATAAAGAAAATAAATATGCATCTGTAGCATCTTTTTAAAAATTTAAAAAAAATCTTTATTTATTTTGAGAGAGATACAGAATGAGAGTGAAAGCACATGAGTGGGAGAGGAGCAGGGGCAGAGGGAGAGAGAGAGAGAATACCAAGCAGGCTCCATCCTCAGCACGGAGCCCCAGGCAGGGCTTGATCTCATGACCTTGAGATCATGACCTCAGCCAATAGCAAGAAACAGATGCTTAACCCAGTAAGTCACCCAGGCACCTCTATAACATATTTTTAAATAGAGAGCCTATGATTTACATCACATATGAATTTATGTTTAAGCCTGAACTGAACTTGGAAAACATTTCCTTTTACTAGAGATAAGGCCAAAATAACACACACATTTAAAAAATAAGATGTGGAGGTAACAAAATTTCAGAGTGGTAGTTGTTAAATGGAAGACGACGGTTTGGGAAAGTATTTCATAGCTCACAAAAGGTTTGATGTAGATTTGTTTAAAAAACATTTTTAACTATTAAAAACTTAATCATGGTTTTTGAAGACATTAAATACCAAATTTAACACATTAGATTCCCACTGCATTATTTTATGCAGACAAGTTGCCATTTTTTTTCTAATGTCAGGGAAAAAAAGCTATTTCTGACAACTCTATGACATATATATATACGAACTTATAAAATGTTTTGGAGTGCCTGGACGGCTCAGTTGATTAAGTGTCTGACTTTGATTTCAGCTCAGGTCATTATCTCACGGTTTGTGAGTTTGAGACCTGCGTCCAGCTCTATGCTGATGGTGTGGGATCTCTGCTTGGGATTCTCCCTCCTTCCCTCCCCCCTCCTCCCTCCCTCCCTCCCTCCCTCTTCTGGTTCGCAGTCCTCCATGCTCACAAAGAGAACAGCTCTGAGNTTCCTTCCTTCCTTCCTTCCTTCCTTCCTTCCTTCCTCTCTCTCTTTCTCAAAGATAAATAAACATAAAAAATAAACATTCATAACCTCTAAAAAAATGTTTCATGGTTAAGAAAGTAATAGTGCCGAACTTTTTGTGTGTGATTTGTACTTCTGTGTCTGCTTGTTCAAATAAAAGTGTGCAATTGAGTTGTTATACTAACTGATCCCACACATGATATCATAATTAAACATCAGGCAGAGCTCAGAAAGACCTGTTCGTCACCACATAATAGATGCACAAGAAGTGAACATGTAACATTTTATATTTTAATAATTATAGAGTTTAATAATTATAGACATTTTATATTTTAATAAAATCTTACAGGTATGCTCCTTTCACTCAGTTCCTTTTACTTCAAAATTCCCTACTTAAGTTTGAGGTTTCATCTCTTTCCTAAAATTGGTGTGATAGGCTCAGTTCCTGCCCTTGGACTCTGAGGGAGATGCAGTGAGGAAGTTTACTAGGGAGAACTCTGGGGAACAACACCTATGGGGGGAAGTGAGAAAGAAGCAGGACTGACCAGAGGGAGAAGCTGAACCACACTGCAGTTGAAACAAGATCTCAGCAGATATGACTTGGAACTCTGAGGCTTGGATGGCCTTTTAGAGTTGTCTTAAATTTAGGCCAAGTCATTGTATTCAGCTTATCTATTAGTTGTTAGATGTGGGCTATTCCCAGGAAGAATTTGTCATCGTGGCTGAATTAATAAACTTTGAAGCAGAGCAAGGCCAGGGAGGGACTCAGCTGTGAGCAGTTAGCAGCCATTATCCCCAAACACTGGGAAGGAGTACCCTGGGCTACGGAGTATCTATGCAGCAGACCACAGCATCCACCAGAGTCTAAAAACAGTAGATCCTATAATTTAAAAATTAGACATACAAAAGGGAGGTTATCTGTGGGTAGGAGATAAAGGGGGACTTTCACATTTTGATACACTACTCTGTTTTTTTTTATCTCTTGTAATAGAAGTACAGGTTCCCTTTTGTATAATGAAAAACATTAGTGAATTAGCATAGACATTTCCTTTAATATGTAAGAAATATCATAATTACATTTTTGAATTAAATCTCTATATGTTATGGATTCATACTTTCTTTTTGTAAAATTTCCTCAGACATGATGTTCAAAAAAAAAAAAAGAATTATTATAAGGAAGTTTCTTACTTCATTGTATTATATATTTCCAGTTCTTTTTCTGAAAAGTCCTTTTTCAAGTTCCCCAAATGAAATGGATTTGGTAGAGCAGACTTCTTTTTGGTGACCTGAAAAATGCAGTTAGGTAGATCAGTTTGTATCTAAGAATGGAATCAAACAGCAAAAATAGTATGAAAACTGAAAATCCTTCTAAGAGAATTATTTGCTATTTTGCAATGCTTCCTTTAACTATGTTTGATGTTAACTTTTATATCTTCTGGCTTATTCTTTGCTAACAGAGACCTCAGGCCATGTCATAGAAGGACATGATAGTTCTTCTGAAAATCTACCAGAGCCGTTATCAAGTTTTGTTATACTTTTTTTTCCAATTTTTTTCTTTTCTTTATCTTAGAGAAAAAGGGAGTATGAGAGGGAAAGAGGGGCAGAAGGAGAAAGAGAGAAAAATCTCAAGAAGTCTCCAAGCTCAGTATGGAGCCCAATGTGGGGCTTGATCCCACAACCCTGGGGTCATGACGTGTACCAAAACCAAGAGTCAGACACTTAACCAAATGAGCCACCCACGTGCCACAAATTTGTTTACATTTTATATGTAAATGTACTTGTCTTCCTCTCTAGACTCTGCACTCCACAACAGGGGCTGTGTCTTATCCAACTTCGTATCTTCTCTGTGTAGCATGGCCCTTAGCACATAATAGGTGTTCAAATTTGTTGAATGGCTCAATCGTAGAGATTATTTAATATCTCTTCAGAGTTATTCATGGCTCCTTAAATCTATTACTTCTTAAACTATGTTTCCTACCAATTTCACCAACTGGGATAATGAATATAGAGTATGAATGCGAGTACTTTCTAAATATATCCACTTAAGACACCAAGACACACTGTTTGGAATTAGAAGATGGAATCAATGGCTATTTATGCCATGACACTCAGACTCTCACATTTTATTTGTGCCCCTTCTCAGATTCCACATTCTTCATGCCCTGCCTGACATCACCTCCATCAATCCAAATGACAAGTTTCAAAAGTGTTCTGAAAGTGGAGCATCACTAGAATAGTAGAAAACCTCCCAGGGAGATAACTTTGATGATCGTTTGGATATATTATTATATCCAAAATCATGGGAAAATGATAAAAAATGAACACTCTCTGCTTTATAATCACATTTTAAACTCTTGACACAGAGATCAGACCCTTATAGATGCAAATAAAAACAAAACAAAACAAAAAACCTATAAAAACCTATAGAGTAACATGTATACACACAAATACTTACGTAAATATTCTTTTAAGTTTCTGATTCTCTTTTTGTTTCTGTTGAATATTTTATTGGTTATTTAGTCAGATCAGCCTTCTAATCACCCCCCCCACCCCCCCACAGCTAGGATGTTCTCTGTTAACATTGTGAATACAGAAGAAAGATGAACAGGGAAAGCAGGATTAAAGAATTTCCCTACTTGTAAGTAACGTCAAGCAGCTGTCCTGGATGCTACTATTTTATTACTTAATATTCTTTTTTTGGTTCTAAGTCACTGATCTGCTAACAATAACCAAAACAACCACTAGATCAAATGAAGAATTATTTGCCATTAAAATTTTCTTGCAATCATAAGAACTTGAAAGACAGCTTAGCTTCCAAATGTACTCAGGTGAACACATACCTTAAGCAAGGCCCCACTTTCTTCTGAACCATCAGAGCCCTGAGATTCTCTTTGTTGTTTCTGTACTGCATCTGGTGTAGTGTGGGGGCTCAGGCCAACACCTTCTCCACCTTCACAACCATTGTCTGATCCTCCACTGCTTCGGGAAGGACTGGGCTTACGTGTCTTTAAGGAATAGTCACCAAAAAGAATTCTTCTGCATGTTGGAGAGGTTGCTACTTTGGAAGTACCTGGTAGCCTACTGAGGATAGGTGAGGTTGTCAAACTATCTAATTTTTCATGTGATCCAGTAAGGAACCAGTCAGCACAGGACAAACAGGGGCTTGGAGAAGATGTTAGTTGTTCATTTATGCGACAATCTATTCCTTCCAATTGGTGAAGAGTTGTTTTGACCTGATCCACATATAAACAGTCTGGTCCAGGATTCCCAATAGCTTTAGATGCACAGCCTCCAGCTTCTAATAGTACACATAACATATAATGCTTCTAAAAGAGAAAAATATTAATAGAGGTTTAGCTACATGAAAATGATTCTGTGGAATGTGAAAATATAAATTAATAAATACTAAAAACATGGTGTAATCATATGACTATTAAAAATTCCCTCCATTTCTTAGGTATTCTCAATGCTTCTTGATCATCCTTGAAAACGAATCTCATATTGCCTCTTCCTGGTATACCATCAAACACTACTTTCTGATACATGGAATTCCCTAAGGTGGCTTTCAAAGAGCCACAGTGATAGGAAGTCCTTTCATCTACAATCACATGTTTTTTCTGATTCTATATTCTTTTTATGTTTCTATATCCTAAGACAAACCAGAGGATAAAACCGCTACAGAAATGAGAACAAAAGATCTTAAGAACCTGATAAAAACTTATTATAGGCTTCATTAATATTTCTCCACAAGTATTAAATGGATATAAAAGAAAAGGAATAAGGGACATATAACATTTTCTTGAATACTGATATCTAACATGCTCATAATTTTAAATTACCATGTTTGGGTATTTATTTAGATAGTAAATGGTCAAAAAAAAAACCCCACAACACACACACACACACACACACACACACACACACACAGAAAACAAAGTAAACTTACCAAGCCAACAATTAGCAAAAAATATCTTCCTTCAGGTTCCTGAAAGACTTCAGTGTTTGAGTCTGTAGAAGGTTGGAGGTGATGTCGGGGAAACACTTCTCTCCATATAACCAACTGACCGATTCTTTGTTTTGCTGCTAATGGCAGTAGGCAGTAGTGGCGACAGTATACGGCAATATCAATAAGGTCATCCTTAGGTAAATGACTGCAGATCAAATAACCCTTGAATTTGACCACAAAGAACAAAAGTCAACTATGCCATAATATATTTCTAAGAGTTTTATAGGTACTTCAGTTAGCTTAAAATATTCCAGTTTCAAACAGAATAAAGACATAGCAAAAATAAATGGTCTTTTCCTGAGGTCAGTTAGAGAGCAAATATTTGTGATAAGTTAAGTCTACAACAGACTTTAGCACAAAGCAAGATGATCTGAGTAGTATAAGCCTGAGTGTTTGGCAAAGTTAGAAAAGAACTGAATTCTGAGGATGGGAAGTGGAAAAGAGAAGTTATGGTGAGGACAGACTTTTCACTCTGTACCACTCTGTACTGTTTGATTCTTTTTTAGATATGTTTTAAATTGTGTTTAAAAATCTTGAAGTACCAAAACTTCAAAATGAACTTAAATTCATTTGATGCTTAGTTTGCTTTGCATGGAAGTTAACAAAATGTCAGAAGATTTGCTAAAAAGATACATGGTTATGTCTGGGGATGAGAAAAAAAAGTACACTGCTGCAAAAAGAAATCAAGAAAGTGTTGCTCTTCTCTCATCTGAACTTGGTTCCTCGAGTACTGTTTCTCCTTTATACATCTGCAAATGCTTGAGAATGTAATAAAATCAGAAATATTTATTGTATTTATAAATATGTAGGTACTGGTTCTTTTTAAGACCTTAATTTTATGGTAACTATATTCAAAGGAAAAGAGATAAATGTATTTTTCATGTTTGTAGAAGTTTAAGAAAATTTACTTTAGGTCTGTTCATATAGCAGTTGGACATTTATAAAAATTTCAACTTTCAACTTACCTTGTAAAATAGTGAAGATCCTAAAATTGTATACAGCCGCCTCATGTCATAGTAGTCCTCAGACTGGAGGAGCAAAACCACAGTGGATTTATAGTCTTTGTTTTCTTTGATTAAAAAAATCCTAGTTAAGCTCTAATGACTAAAAATGGCAACTATATTCTTTAGTAACTGAACTTTTCTTAGTGCCTTCTTTAGAAATGAATATGCTAGGGTATTAAGGTGAAAGGTAATGTGCATATATTTTTGACCGAAAACAATCTTATTTTTTCTTATAAGATATTGTTTTTTAGGGACATTTAGAAGGATAGAACATAAGTGGGGCACCTGGGTGGCTCAGTCGGTTAAGCATCCAGCTATTGATTGCAGCTCAGATCATGATCTCATGGTCTATGGATTTGAGCCCCATGTCAGGCTCTGTGCCGACAGCTCAGAACCTGAAGCCTACTTCGGATTCTGTGTCTCCCTCTTTCTCTGCTCTCTCTCTTCTCAAAAATAAATAAACATTAAAATAAATAAATAAATAAAAATTAAAATAATAAATATGAGTTTTTTTTAAGGCAAGCAAAATAGAAACGTTTTATTCATGTCCAATGCTACCTATTTCAAGATTACATACCCATTGAAAAATATTTAGAATAATGGCTGATTTACAATATATGAAATCAACATTACACCTAAAAGCCACTGGTTTTCTTACCAGTTCTGCAAAATCTGCAGACTCCAAGTCACTTAATGCTGTGTCTAGTTCCATCTAGGTGGGAAAAAAAAAATAACCATTTAACTCACTTATTGTTTAGTAATGGCCTCGTAAAAGTGCTTAATAATTTCTTGAATAATTGAGTAAGTATCTTTCTCCTTTGTGATATTTAAGAAATGTTCAAAAATAGAACATGTTGTTTTAAGCTTTGCAATTACAGGGAAAAACATTATTCAACATATTGTCATTTTCCAATTAAATCTTATTACAAAATGAGCTTCACTCTGTGTTCAATGCAAAATAACTTATGAGGTTAAAAAACTGCTTTCTAGTTCCTAGTTAGAAAATTTCTGAACCTATTAAAATTCTTACAGGAAAATAATCTCAACGTACCCAATCTATTTTGAGGGTTTTACCCTCTTCTATTGCTGCATATTTCTCAACAGATCCCTGGAAAATAAACATTCTTCCCTGTTTCTTTCCTATGCTCTATATAAAAGGACTTTTAATCTTTATTTATGGATTAAAACATGAAGACAAGTGTTCCCCTGGAACCTGGCACAGTTTAGCTTCCCTACAGAGTTATTAGAAAAATCTTACTTAGGATTTAGCTTTTGTTTCTATGGAAATTGCCCAAACTCTTTTATGTGTTTGTTCTTCCATAAAACATTCAGAATTTAAGAACAGAATAAATTTAATCTGTGGTTTAATCTATAATGCTTATATATAAATTGAAAACTATTGGCAATTAAAGCTCATAGCATATACGCAATTTGTGGTAAAGAATCCTTTTTTTTTTCTTTTCCTTTTTCTTTTTAAAGGCCAAGGCACTCTCTGCAGGACTATTTCACAAACTGTGTCTTACTGAGATGACAAAAGCTTTGGAAACATTAGTCATGCCTTTCAATGCTTTTCAGTCACTATGACTTATTACTCATTTGTGACCTGCATTTTTCTGTATCTAGCAAATATTTCATGTACTCCTTTTTGTGACTGTAGTTTCTCTTGTAAAAACTAATGGACAAAAAGAAAAATACCCGCTTGTGAATTTTGATCTCACAAATATTAATGTTTATAGGCTGCTATTCCTGCTACTGCACTCTGCAGGCTAATGTACAAGGTTACTGTAATTGTTTCTTCATATTCCTTAAGAGAATAGGCAAAGTATCTGTTCTCTTAATTATTCCATTGTACCTTAAGGAAAATGACATTAAAAAAAGAACATGTGACAAATTAACAAAAGCAAGTCACACCATATAATTACGATTTCTGAGAAGTATTACAAATTTAGAAAACGCTTAAGTGTTTAAGTTAGATAAGAGAGCTAATTTCTGTTTAGAAAGAAATATTTGTCTTTCTAAGTTCACTATACTGGATCACCTACTTCATCAGTCAATGGCTTCAACTCTTACCCACAATCCTGAAAATAACAAAAAGGTTAAAAAAAAGAGAGAAGATGAAAAATTACAAGGCAACTGGTTCTGATTTTTATTCATGACACCCAGGATTACCTTGATTTCCTGTGGAAGTATGAGCCACCGAACTCCGGGGAGGCTGTCTAAAAGCATTGAACTGGAAGCATCATATTGTTGTGCATTCAAACTGGCACTGGAAGGTAGTTTAGCAGGCTGGAGTGCTCTTTGAAAGAACAAGCTGAAAAAATGATCCAAACGAGGAACATTCTCAACCTGGCAAAAGGCACTGAAGAAACAACAGCTGTAAGTCAGAAAAACATATGGAAATGGTGGTCGTCTTTTGTATGTTCCTAAGAGACTGGATCTTTCCTAAATACATAGGCTCTCTTCCTTCCTCCTTTCCCTTATGAAGAATTACTGCTATAATGTTATTGCACCGAAAACCTACTTTCAAATGCACTGAGTAGATGGTATTATGGAAGAACTACAGGGTTAACACAAGCAGTAAATCTACAATAGCATAGGCTTAAGTACCCTTTTTGTAAAAATAAGTAAGTTGCTTTTACCTTATCTCTTAATTATTAAACCTCTCAATATCTTTCAGGCAAGATGAAAAAATAAAGAGATCTTGAGCTTTGTAATAGAACATATCTGGCTTTGAATCTTATAATTGCTTTTACCAGGGAAAGTTCTTTGAACTTTTGTTTCCAACTCTAAAAATGGGGATAATACAATATGACTTGCATGCAAAGTTGCTAGTACAAAGTAAGTATTTATTATACTTATTACTTACTGAACACAGTAAACACATAATTAGTCTAAGTTATTTCTCCCCTCTTCACTAATGTAGGCAACACTACTGAAGAACTCAAAAGAGAGCAGAGGGAGAAAGAGACAGACTAAACACTTGGCTTTAGTTATGTAAAAATAATAAGAGCATTGCCTACAACCATTCACTGGAATAGCCTGCTTGATAACACAATAACTAGTACATGTACCATTAATACATCAGAATAATATTCATGGATTCATTCAACAAACTGCTTCAGTGCCAGCTATGTTCCAGGCACTATTCTCATTGCTGGAGGTACAGCAGTAAAATTATCAAGACAAAAGACAAGGTCTCTGCTCCCATGGAGTTCGTGTTCTAGTGGATAAAGACAACTAATGAACAATGAGTAAACACATGAACTTGTACAAAGCACTATACAGAGAATAAGATCATGTGAATGGGTGATGTGACTGATTGGTTACTTTAGATCAAAAGTTGGGAAAGAATCTTTGAGAATGGGCATTTAGCTGAGACCCAAGATCAAGAAGATCTGGTGAGAGAAAAGAGTGCAAAAGTCCTAGGGTGGAAAAAAGTGTGACCAGGGTGTCCACAGAACAGCACAGAGGAATAAATGTGATTTGAGATCTGAAATCAGAAAGGTATGTAGGAGCCAGATTATAATATAAAACTACTTTAACTGCATTTGGAAACTTATTAAAGTTGCAAGAATGGAGGCAATGAAAATTTATTAAAGTGGCAAGAATGGAGATTGTTGTAGTAGTGAGAGATGGTTGTAGCTGGACAAGGTGATAGTGAAGATGGAGAAGTGAATGGATTTGAGATATGTTTCGGAGACAGACTGTTTAGAGCTTGCTGATAGTTTGGCTGAGATTAGTAAGGGAAATATATCTTTAATATGATCACAACACTAAACTTTTTTTTTTGAGAGAGAGCATGAGCAGGGTAAGGGTAAAGGGCGAGGAAGAGAGAGAATCTTAGCAGGCTCCACATCTAGCCCGGAGCCCAATGCAGGGCTTGATCTCATGACCATGAGATCATGACCTGAGCAGAAATCAAGAGTCAGACACTTAATCCACTGAACCATCAAGGTGCCCCTTAACTTTGTTAATATATAGTTTAGTGATTAATACATAATCACTTTTCTGTGGCTCGCAGGAACTAACCAGTTAACAACTTAAAAAAATAAATTAGGTCTTTGAACTTTTTAGTCTCTTCATAATTTTTCATAATGGGCCTTTAATATCTTTAGTAATTAGAAAAAACCTTATTAAAAATTACTGCAAAATGACTAATAACAACACCTTGGATACATACTGCTTCTTGGTCTTAAGAACTCAACGGATCTTCATATTTACTATCTTAGTTTGCCTTTCCAATTCTCACTAGAACAAGAAGAAACTAAAAATGCTGCCATTTTGGTGATATTTTCAAGTAAATGGAAGCAAAATTTCAAAACGAAATTCACAGAAATGAAGAGTCTCTCTGCTCCCAACCTAGTCCATTGGAATTTGCAGAATAGCCCCAAATGATTGTCTTAAGGTATAGAATTCATCACAGGAATTTAATCTTTATTTATCTCTGTTTTTATGAAAACATAAAGCTTCAGTTAAGGCAAAACATAGCAAGGTTTGCTCACCCAGTGTAAATTTAAGGAAGTAGTTTACAACCATATCCTTACTGTTCATTGGTTAAAAGTTTCCGTATTAGTAAAAGGTAGAAACAATGGCTGCCTGGGCTTTTGTAGTTTACACATTTGGAAAAGGCTCATTAGTAATTGGGTTTGAGAGGGATGCGTCTCCTAAGAAGCTCTTTGAGGAGAATTCTGATGGCACAATCACAGAAAATTCTTTCAGGCTGCTTTGAGAACAGTGACAACAAAGATTCATAACAGATAAAGAGAGAGATGATACCACTATGGTTTGGAAAGATATAAACTGTTTTGGATTTTTATACTGATATAATCTTAAGGCTTTGAAAGCAAAGGTATCATTTTAGCTCTCTGAAGTGCTGGGACTCAGAAAAATCCCATAAACAGAAAAATATTTTTCATCCATAATTTTATGTATTCAAATGTTGAAGTTACCCCAAATTGCCTCCTTCAGATCAAGAAAGATGCATCATATTTTACTGTAATGTTAAAAAAGTAAGAAGCAGGAAAACAGGCATAACAATAGCCTACATATATTCTAAAAGGGAATATATATATTGTATTCATATTGAATAGGAAATATGTAACACATATGAAACAAAATAATACATTCTTTATTGTGTCATTTATTTATTTTAATAGTGCATTTTTTTACTAAAATTGTTTTTTAAGAAAGAACAATCAAATTTTAGGATACTAATTAGACAATGGTCTTATAATCAGAGAAAAACACAATTTAAAATCTTCTTACTCTTTTCTGTATTTGTTTTGAAGAAATGCCCTTACATTTGCTTCTTCCGTAATATGTCAAATCAGAATATAATTATGGTTTCATCACTATTTTACTTTATTTCACTAAACTAACATGAGACCAAAAAAGAAAAAGCAATGAATGGATCAAGTGAAAAAGTGCCCAGAACTATAAAATATAGCCAGTAATAAAAGATGAGAAAATTAAAGGAAAAAAGAAAAAAAAAACCCAAATAACTAACTTGCCAAGCAAGGAAAAGTATTAAATGCAAACGGTGATTTGGAATCATGTACTTAAAACTTAAGGTTCATTTTTTAGGAGCCCTGGTATCTTTTTTTTTTATATTACTTTTTATTAAGGTTTTATTTTAATTCCACTATAGTTAATATTCTGTTATATTAATTTCAGATATGCAATATAGTGATTCAACACCTCCCTACATCACCCAGTGCTTATCACAGCAAGTACACTCCTCAATCCCATTCACTTATTTTTCCCATCCTCCCACCACCTCCCCATAGATAACCAACAGTTTGTTCTCTATGGCTAAAAGTTTTTTTTTTAAATAAACAAAAAAACTTGTGATTCAATTCATACTTACCTATCTAAAGAACCATACATAAATGTTAAGGTTTGGACAACATCTTTTATCATACTCCTTAGCTGAGGGAGAGGAACTCTAAAAAGAGTAAAAACACATTTGTTCATTTATAACATAACCAAGTGATACATATCTAAATGAGGCAGAACATCGTTATATTTTATATGTAAAGAATGTGAAAAGTCTGTGTGTCAACTGTGAGTATAGCTGCATGAAATGGTTCACTGAATTAGCATTTGAAGACTCTGATATCTAGACTTGGAGTTCTACCATGGGTCAAGTAGGGATTTTTATATCACTACCTACATGGTAATTATTTATGCCTCCTTAGGGTTCAGTTTCCTCACGTATAAAATGGGGGAATAATCACTAAGCCCTTATCAGGTTCATTTTGAGGATTAAATTAATGCATATAAAGTACTGCAGTACCTGGGCCTATAGAAAAAAGTGCTAAGTTCCAACACTTTCCAGTATTACCCAGATCTCAACTGAATCTCCAGCTCCTGTGACAAAAGACGTCCCTAAACAAATGGGAGAAAGGAAAGAAGTAGAGGAAAGAAATGGACTTACCAGTGTTTTCATGGTAGCCTGATAGAAATTCTACAAACTAGGTCTGATTACTCCTATTATAGCAACGGGTAAACTGAGGTCCAAGAAGTTAAGTAACTTGTACAAGAACATAAAGGGAGTAGACCTGCCTGTGGACATCAATCTTCTTAGCTCTGAAGTTACTCTTTCTACTACCTCACAATGACTTCCTGGTTGGGTTCCCACTATTCACTGCAGCCATCACAGGAAGATGATCCCCCCTCTGAAAACACATATTCCTGGATTATACATCTGGCCTGATCTTCTGTGAGGTAGCACTTTTCTCATCTTGCTCGTAAAAGGCATAGTGGCAAAGAAGGAAATGCACAGACTATGG
This sequence comes from Hyaena hyaena, assembly GCF_003009895.1. NCBI lineage: Eukaryota > Metazoa > Chordata > Mammalia > Carnivora > Hyaenidae > Hyaena > Hyaena hyaena. Next base: position 16,851 of record NW_024082473.1, read on the forward strand.
TATTTAAGACAAATGAGAGAAAAATCCCAGGCCTTCCATCAATTACAAACCACATGTACAGTGTTGGAGATACAAAGACCTGTTAACTGACACTGAGGAGGTGCTTGTGCATGATCTCTCATACTCTATTTCTCAGTTTGAACAAAGTAGAGTAATAATTCCTATCTTTGATCGCTATGTGAAACAAGGTTGGATGAGGAAAACAATCAGGTACAGAGTGGAATAAAGGGGATCTTCAAATTTATCAAGCCAAGTTCTCCAGATAGGAATAACTAATATTTAGGGAAGACAACTTCTATCCCCATCACCCAGTAATAAAGATTGTGAAATTGGCTAGAGCATTCCTTATGCAGCACAACCTTGATCCAGAGCTCAGCTCCACTGGGACAGCCTTTTATTGTTTTCTTTGTTTTGTTTTTGTTTTTGTTTTTTTAGGTTTTTTTGTTTTGTTTTGTTTTTTGTTTTTTTGTGGGTTTTTTTGGCTTCAGAGTAAAACCTTGCCTGGAAACTGTCTCAATCTGCATAATTAATTTGGGTGATAGCATCAGAATGTGGCTGAGCAGCGTCTGTTCAGTTTCTTAGCTGGGCCTTCCTTTTCACTGTCTGTCTACACTACCCTTTAGCTTACCATTGTATTACCTGTTTTCTTTCATTTGCCGTTTGGGCTACTATCAAAGTTTAAGTCTTATGTTTTATCCTAAAGTAATTTATAATGGGTGTTCTCCAATTCTTGTAAGCCCATACTTACAAAATAACTCAGTTTTTTCATAATATGACCCATTGGCATAAGGCAGTATCCTAGCAGGGTTCATCATAGTCTCTTTTGAGACAGAAAAATACAAATTAACTGGTTAATTTGAGAGTCACCATGTAGTATATGTTACAGCATCATTGTCCTGTGCAGGTTAAACATTTTGAAACACACAGGAAATACATGGAGACAAATGAAAATGAAAACACAATGGTCCAAAATCTTGGGGATGCAGCAAAAGCTGTTCTAGGAGCAAAATTTATAGCAATACAGGCCTACTTTGATAACTAAAAAAGTATCAAATAAACAACCTAACCTTACCTCCTAAAGGAGCTAGAAAAAGGAAAACAAAGCCCAAAGTCAACAGAAGGAAAACAATAATAAAGATTAGAACAGAAATCAGTGAAATTATAAAATTTTGAACCATACATTCATGACAGATTATATCACTTTTTGTCCAAAATTAGACAGCTTTAAAGCATAATCATTTTAATATTTTTTCACTGTAGCCTCTTTTGGAACTCCTGTTTGTGGTGTGAGAACATGTATAGATTGCTCAGTACTCTTCCTCTCTAGAGGTAGAGCCTAATTGCCCTCCCCTTGAGTGTGGGCTGGACTTAGTAACTTACTGCTAACAAACAGTTATGGTGGAAGTGACTGCATCATTTATAAGACTAAGTCAGCTTCCCCTCTTTTCTTTGTTTTGGAGAAATCTACTTCTCTGTCAGCTGCTTTGGAGGAAGACAGATGACATGTGAGGACACTCCAGCAGCTCTACAGAGAGATCCACTTGGCAGGGAACTAAGGCCTCCAACAAAATCTATGTGTGTAAGCTATCTTGGAAGCAGATGTTCTAGCTTCAGTTAAGCCTTCAAATAACTGTGTCCTTGGCCAACATTTTGACTGCAACATCAAGACAGGTCCTGAATCAGAACCACCCAGCTAAGTTGCTCATGAATTCCTGACTCACAAAAACATCTATGAGATAATAAATGTCTGCTGTTTTAAGTCCCTATATTTTGGAATAATTTGTTATCTAGGAATAGATAACTAATATTTTGTTATATAATGAAAGAAATCTGGTTAACAAAATCATTAATAATACAAAATAGTTATATTCATGTTTGGAGTGGCTGTATAATGCATTTTTTTTTTTTTTGAGGTCTACTTTTTTCTTCCTTGGGAAGCATAAGGCAGCAGCAAAAGAAAAGGTATTTAAACTGGTATTCTCTAAAACTATCCCAGTCAAATATTATAGTATTTATTTTGATATTTGATTACTATTTGGTAGACAATATATGATGGTTCTATGGACCAAAATGTTAAAACTAAAATGTGTTAATAGTTTAATAGAGGTTGCCCAATTTTTGTTTTAAAGCAAGGAAGACTCTAAATTACAAGTTTTTTAAAAAAATCATTGAACAGGGACATAAGACTAGTCTGACAATAATTAAAAACTTCTCCTTTGGGCAGTTATCCATATTCCTACCCCAATTCCCCCCAGCTTTTAATGTCTTATAACATTAGGGAAGCAATGTAGTTTCAGAAATAATTCAGAAAGTCTCTCCTTTAATTTCCAATTCTGCTTCTTGTTAGTTTTGTGTCTTTAGCAAGTTATTCAATCTTCTCTTGGCTTTACTTTCCTCACTTATAAAATGGGGCCAGAGATCATGAAGTATATCTGGAGCTGATTTTGAAGATTAAATGAGATAAATGAATGTAAAATACCGAAAGCAGTCCCTGGGTTCACAGTCTACTCATTATAAATGTCAATCCAGCTCTTACCTCCAAATATAAAAATAATATATATATCAAAATTAAAAGTTAAGAACGTGAAAATAATAATATGAGACATGCCATTAGAGAAGTCACTTTAAAGTTAAATATTCATTACAGTTGACTCTTGAACAATGCAGGAATTAGGAGTCACAACACCCCAGGCAATTCAAAGTCCAAGTATAAATTTTAACTCCTCCAAAACTTAAATATAATAGCTTACTGCTGACTGGAAGCTTTGTGATAATACAAACAGCTAATTAATACATATTTTGTATGTATTATATACTGTATTCTTATGATAAAGCAAGGTAGAGGAAGAAAATCTTATCAAGAAACTTGTAAGAAGAGAAATTGATACCATAAGTTTGTATCATCTCTTTATAAAATGAATCATCTGTCAGTATGTATGTCAGTAATATCTTATATAATACAAAACACTGTAGATATTACACATGTTGCTAAGACTAGACACCCAAAGTGAAAAGATGTTAAAAAAACTCATATTATTTACAGACAATTTATGTGTTGATAATGAAGAAACAGCAATATGATTGCTTTATGGTAGCCTAGTATAATTGATAGTATTACTTCATGGTGGCCTAGCCTATATACTAGAGAATGAGTCATTAAATTTCTTTAGGGAACACTGTATTATATTCATAATACAATATGGAAACACTGCTACAAAAAAGCAAGGTTATAAAGCAACAAGAAAACTAACACATTATCAATTTTATAATAAATATCAATCATCTTATGCCTCTGTAAGGATAGACTATTCCCTTCCACAGAAATCTTGCACATAATATTTTACAAGATGAGTACTTAGATGACAATGATGATGACACAGTTCTTGCTGCACAATTATTAGATTTTCACACAAAGACACACACATGCACAGTTAATAAGTTCATTAACTGTATGCCATGATGATTATCTACTATTCATTAAGTAGAAGGAGATCATCATAAAGATCTTCATCTTCCTCATCTTCATACTGAGTAGGCAGAAGAGGAAGAGGAGGGGGGGTTGGTCTTGCTGTCTCAGGGATGGCAAAAACAGATGTGGGGGTGGAAAGGGAGGAAGGAGAAGCAGGCACACATGGTATAACTTTACAAAATATAGTATAGTTTCTTTCTGACTTTTTTGCTTTTTTGTTTCTCCAAATATATTCCTATATGATATCAAAACTTCTTCCACCATTTGTTTTATTATCAGTGCCCATGTCAAGAAGGGTTCATGTCATAAAGAGGTCAAAAGCAGCCCTGAATAATTAGAACGTTTCTGTCAGATTGTCTAGTATCAATTTGTTTGCTGGCACTGGTTCAAAAGTACTCATCTCCAAGAGGGGGCAAGATGGCGGAGAAGCAGCAATCTCCGTACATTGCACTCGCCGCCATATCTCACATGGAGAAGGTCTGAAGCCAAAGGAATCCTTACAGAATCCAGGAGTTCGGGAGGAAAAGGAGACAGAGTCCGCTGAGAAAACCTTCTAGCATGAGTGCGAACTGGGGAAAATAAAATCGGGCCAGGACCAGAGACACAGAAGGATGGGAGGGATCCCCCTCTGCAGGGAGTCTAGAAGGGAAAGAGAGTGGCTGAAACTGCTCAAGACACTATCCCCGTCGCTGGAGAAGAGAAAAACCTCCACTCAGGACACAGAGGGATCCAGTTTCCTCCTCTCCAGCTGACCCTAGGCAGGACGCACTCATCCCAGGCGACCCAGGAGAAACTGCTCCCTGCTCGCCAGTTTGACCTGGAGGGGACGCATGGCGGTGGCTGTGCCTTTGTGCTTCTGGGTCGGCTGGATCCCTAGAGGGGAGGCAAAAGGCTTAAAATTGGGAGATTTGCCCGCAAGTTTGTGTTTTGGGCAACAAGACACACAGGGACCCAGTTTCCTACTCTCCAGCTGACCCTGGGCAGGACGCACTCATCCCAGGTGATCCCCGGATGAAACTGCTCCTGTCTCGCCAACCCAACCTGGAGGAGACGGGAGCAGCAGCTTCTGACTCAATCCCCAGGGGGAAGGCAAGAGGCTTGGGACTGCCCTGAAGGGCTCAACTGCGAGTTTATGTTTCTGGCAATTACAGTGGGGGGCACGGACTGGGATCTGGAAACGAGGCCTGGCCTGGGATATATAGCACAGCCTACCTTGGCTGTGCCCCCAGCACAGGGAGATTACACACCCAAAAAAGTGAGTTGCAGTGCTTGGTTCAAGAAGGGACTGGAGCACCACCACTCTTCTCCCCACAACCGCCAAGTCAGAACTCCTGCTGGACGCACTGGATCAAACCACACCCATCCCTGCTAGAGAGCTGCCCTTTTCCTTTTTTTAATTTATTTTTATATTTTTTATTTTATTTTATTATTTATTTTAATTTTAATTTTTTTACCGGAGTCGGGGCAAGACCAACATGGATGCACTGCCCTGATTAATTCTGGTCACCGCCTTGCTTAAACAGCCACATTTAATCCATTCTCTAGATGTAAATTCTACACCTACCTACCTTTTCATCTTCTCTGTGTAGTAATCAGACTATATAGTTTCTCTGGGTAACACCATCGTCGTTTCTTTCGCCTCTTCTCCAACCATATTCCACTCTTCCACTCTTTGAAAAAAGCTTCTTATTCCTTCTGACTGCTCATTTCATTTCTAATTTCGCCTCAACCCCACCCTGTCATTTCTCTCTTCCTCTATGCTCTTCAACCAGCACGGCATACACCCCAGCTATTTATTTGTAGCTGGGAAATCTGGTTATATGCTTTAAACTGTTCTTTGTCTATTGGGTTTTTTCTTTTTTCCTTTCCTTTTCTTCTTTTCTTTTTTATATATTTTTATTTCTAATTATTCGCCTTCCCTCCTCCCTCTTTTCTTTTTTCTTTTCCCTTTCAGTTTGTGTGTTTCTTGGATTTGTCTGTGCGTTTGTGTGCCTTTGTTCCCTGTGTGTTTGTCTGTTTTCTTCTCCATGGCTACCTCAAGAAACAAGCCAAAGTACACATGGTGGAGAGTCCTAAATACCACTATGAGTAGGAAAATAAAATAACCAAGGTATCAACAAGAGAGACCAAGAGATACCATCCAACGAACACTTTCTGAACGGATAGGCCCTGGACAAAGAGCCTTCTTTGGTACAGCAGCCCTCAAAGGTGCAGAGTGCATAACAACCTTTTTAAACTACCAAGAGACAGAAAGCTAACCAAAATGATGAAACGAAAGAGCTCCCTTCCAAAGAAATTCCAGGAAGAACTGACAGCTAAAGAACTGCTCAAAACAGATATAAGCAACATCACTGAGCAAGAATTTAGAACAATAATCATAAAATTAATCGCTGGGCTTGAAAAAAGCCTGGAGGACATCAGAGAAACTATGGCTACAAACACTATGGAGCTTAAAAATAGTTATGATGAATTTTAAAATGCAATAAATGAGATACATAATAAACTGGAGGCATCCAATGCATGGATTGAAGAGGCAGAAAGGAGAATAAGTGATTTAGAAGACATAATTATAGAAAAAGAAGAAACTGAGAAAAAAAGAGATAAACTGATCCAGAAACATGAATTCGAGAGCTCAGCGATACAAGCAAATGGAACAATATCCATATTTAGGAATCCCAGAAGAGAAAGAGAGAGGGAAAGGTGCTGAAGGAGTCCTGGAACAAATTATAGCAGAGAACTTCCCCAACTTGGGGAGGGAAGTAAACGTTGAAATTCAGTGGCACAGAGAACTCCCCTCAGATGTAACTTGAATCAATTTTCTGCATGACATATTATAGTGAAAATGGCAAAATATAAGGACAAAGAGAGAATTCTCAAAGCAGCTAGGGAAAAAAGGGTCCTAACATACAAAGGGAAACCTATCAGAGTGGTGACAGACCTATCTACTGATACTTGGCAGGCCAGGAAGGAATGGCAGGAAATCTTCAATGTGATGAACAGAAAAAATATGCAGACAAGAATCCTCTATCCAGCAAGCCTGGCATTCAGAATAGAAGAAAAGATAAAAGTTTTTCCAAATAAACAAAAATTGAAAGAATTTGTCACCACTAAACCAACCCTACAAGAAATCCTGAGGTGGACTCTCTGAGGAAAATGTTGCAAGGAATGCAAATGCTAGAGACACACCACAAGCATGAATCCCACAAATGACACAATGACTCTAAACCCATATATTTCAATAATAACACTGAGTGTAAATGGACTAAATGCCCAATCAAAAGACACAGAGTAGCAGAATGGATAAAAAAACAAAATCCATCTATTTGCTGTCTACAAGAAACTCATTTTAGACAGGAGGACACTCAAATTGAAAGTAAGGGGACGGAGAAATATCTATCATGCTAAAGAAGTAAAAAAAAAAGCTGGAGTAGCTATACTTATATCAGACAAACTGGACTTTAAAGTAAAGACAGTAACAAGGGATGAAGAAGGGCATTATATAATAATTACAGGGTCCATCCATCAGGAAGAGCTATCAATTATAAATGTCTACTAACCAAATATGGGAGCACCTAAATACATAAAACAATCACAAAAAGAAACAGTCTTATCGATAAGAACGTGCTAATAGCAGGGGACTTTAATACTCCACATACAGCAATGGATAGATCAACCAGACAGAAAATCAATAAAGACACAATGGATTTGAATGACACATTGGACCAGATGGATTTGACAGATATATTTAGAATTCTACATCCTGAGGCTATGGAATTCACATTCTTCTCAAGTGCGCATGGCACATTCTCAAAGAAAGATCACAAACTAAGACATAAAGAAGCCCTCAATAAATATAAAAGAATTGAAATCATACCATACACACTTTCAGATCACAATGCTATGAAACTCGAAATCAATCACAGGAAGAAGTCTGGAACACCCCCAAAAACATGGAGGCTAGAGAACACCCTACTAAAGAACGAATGGGCCAATCAGGCAATTAGAGAAGGAATTAAAAAACATATGGAAACAAATGAAAATGAGAATACAACAATCCAAACTCTATGAAGGCAGTAAAAGCAGTCCTAAGAGGAAGGTACACTGCACACCAGTGTATTTCAAGTAATTAGAAAAAGTGGAAGTTCAAAATCTAACGGCGCACCTAAAGCAACTAGAGGGAGAGCAACAAGAGCACCCCAAACCCAGTAGAAGAAAGTAATAATAAAAAAAAGGGCAGAAATAAATATAGAAACCAAAGAAACAGTTGAACAGATCAATGAAACCAAAAGTTGGCTTTTTGAAAAAATAAACGAAATTGACAAACCTCTAGCCAGGCTTCTCAAAAAGAAGAGAGAGAGCACCCAAATAGACAAAATCATGAATGAAAATGGACTTACTACAACCAACACCACGGAAATACAAGCAATTATCAGGGAATACTATGAAAAACTATAAGCCAACAAACTGGACAACTTAGAAGAAATGGACAAATTCCTAAACACACACTCACTACCAAATTCACACGAGAAGAGATAGAAAACCTGGACAGACCCATAACAAGTGAGGAAATCGAATCAGTTATCAAAAATCTCCCAACAATTAAGAGCCCTGGGCCAGATGGCTTCCCTGGAGAATTCTATCAGACATTTAAAAGAGAATTAATACCCATTCTACTCAAACTATTCCAAAAAATAGAAATAGAAGGAAAACTTCCAGACTCCTTTTATGAAGCCAGCATCACTTTGATTCTCAAGCCAGACAGAGACCCAGGAAAAAAGGAGAACTACAGGCCAATATCCTTAATGAATACAGATGCAAAAATCCTCAACAAGATACTTGAAAAATGAATTCAACAGCACATAAAAAGAATTATCCACCATGATCAAGTGGGATTCATTCCACAGTTACAGGGCTGGTTCAATATTTGCAAATCAATCAATGTGATATAATACATCAACAAAAGAAAAGATAAAAATCATACAATCCTGTCAATAGATGCAGAAAAGGCACTTGACAAAATACAGCATCCCTTTTTAATAAAGACCCTCGAGAAAGTCGAGATAGAAGGAACTTATTTAAACTTCATAAAAGCCATCTATGAGAAGCCCTCAGCTAACATCATCCTCAGCGGGGAAAAACTGAGAGCTTTTCCCCGAGATCAGGAACACGACAGGGATGTCCACTCTCACCACTATTGTTTAACATAGTGCTGGAAGTCCTATCATCAGCAATCCGACTACAAAAGGAAATAAAAGGCATCAGAATTGGCAAAGAGGAAGTCAAAACTTTTACTTTTTGCAGACGACATGATACTCTACATAGAGAACCTGACAGACTCCACCAGAAGCCTACTAGAACTGATCCAAGAATTCAGCAAAGTTGCAGGATACAAAATTAATGTACAGAAATTGGTTGCATTTTTATACACCAATAATGAAGCACCAGAAAAACAAATGAAGAAACTCATCCCATTCACAATTGCACAAAAAACCATTAGATACTTAGGAATAAACCTAACCAAGGATATAAGAGATCTGTATGATTAAAACTATAGAAAACTAATGAAGGAAATTGAAGAAGACACAAAGAAATGGAAAAACATTCCATGCTCATGGATTGGAAGAATAAACATAGTTAAAATGTCATTACTACCCAAAGCAATCTACACGTTCAATGGAATTCCAATCAAAATTACACCAGCATACTTCTCAAAACTAGAACAAACTATCCTAAAATTTGTATGGAACCACAAGAGACCCCAAATAGCCAAAGTAATATTGAAGAAGAAAACCAAAACGGGAGGCATCACCATCCCGGACTTTAGCCTCTACTACAAAGCTGTCATCATCAAGACATATGGTATTGGCACAAAAACAGACACATAGATCAAAGGAATAGAATAGAGAACTCAGATTTGGACCCAAAAGTATACAGCCAACTAATCTTTGACAAAGCAGGAAAGAATATCCAATGGAAAAAAGACAGCCTCTTTAACAGATGGTGTTGGGAGAACTGGACAGCAACATGCAGAAGAATGAAATTAGATCATTTTCTCACACCATGCACTCAAAATACACTCAAAATGGATAAAGGACCTGAACGTGAGACAGGAAACCATCAAAACCCTAGAGGAGAAAGCAGGAAACAACCTCCTTGACCTCAACCGCAACAATTTCTTACTTGACACATCCCCAAAGGCAAGGGAATCAAGAGCAAAAATAAACTATTGAGACCTCATCAAGATTAAAAGCTTCTGCACGGCAAAGGAAACAATCCATAAAATTAATAGGCAACCAATGGAATGGGAAAAGATTGTTGCAAATGACATATCAGATAAAAGGTTAGTATCCAGAATCTATAAGCAACTCACCAAACTCCACACCCGAAAAAAAAACAACCCAGTGAAGAAATGGGCAGAAGATATGAACAGACACTTCTCCAAAGAGGACTCCAGATGGCCGACAGACAAATGAAACGATGCTCAGCATCCCTCCTCATCAGGGAAATACAAATCAAAACCACACTAAGATACCACCTCACACCAGTCAGAGTGGCTAAAATGAGCAAATCAGAGAACTCTAGATGCGGGCGAGGATGCGGAGAAACGGGCACCCTCCTACACTGTTGGTGGGAATGTGAACTGGTGCAGCCCCTCTGGAAAACAGTGTGGAGGTTCCTCAAAAAATTAACAAGAGAACTCCCCTATGACCCAGCAATAGCACTGCTAGGAATTTACCCAAGGGAAACAGGAGTGCTGATGCACAGGAGCATCAGCATGGGCATGGAGGAGGGCACTTGTGGGGATGAGCACTGGGTGTTGTATGGAAACCAACTTGACAATAAACTATGTAAAAAAATAATAAATATGGCCATTAATGCAAAAACAAACAAACAAACAACCCAAAAAACAAAAGTACTCATCTCCATCAAGTCATCGTCTCTCCCTTCCTCTGGTGTGGTATCTATTAGCTCTTGAATTTCTCTCTAAGATCTCTATCTTGAAGTCCTTCACCTCCCCTGCCCTACCCCCTTTTTACCATATCCAGAATATGTTTCACGATTTCCCTGATTGGCTCTGTCTTTAATACTGTGAAGTTATGATATCTGGACACCATTTCCTTCAGCAGGAATTTATGTTTCAGGCTTGAGGGCTTTCATGGCTTTTTCTATAAGAACATTGGCATCTTCAGTAGTGTATTCCTTCCAGACTTTCATGATGTTCTCTCTGCTGGGGTCCCCTTCCATAGCAATGACAATCCTTTCCATAGAGTACCATGTGTAATGAAGTCTAAAGGCCCTTGTGACCACTGATCTAGAGGCTAAATTGGAGATATTGTGTTTGGGGGTAAGCAGGCTGACATCTTGGGTACTGAACTCATGAACTTTGGTTCTAAGTGGCATTGTCCAATATCAAATCAACTTTCAAAGGCAGTCCCTTACTGGTGAAGTACTTCCTGACTTCAGGGACAAAGCATCAATGGACCCAATCCATAAAAAGGGTTCTCATTGCCCAGGCCTTCTTGTTGTACAGTCAAAAAGACTGGCTTCTGGTATTTATCTTTTCCCTTCAAGATTTGGGATTTAGCAGCTTTATACATAAGGGCAGTCTTGATCATAAACCTGACTGTTTACACAAAACAGAATAAGCATATTCCTTCCCACCTTTAATTCCGGTGCTCACTTTTCTTCTTTATTAATACCCTATTCAACATTTTTCTTTCTCCCAGAATAGGGCACTTTTGGCTGTGTTAAAAACCTTGAGGGGCGCCTGGGTCGCTCAGTTGGTTGAGCATCTGACTTCAGTTCAGGTCATGATCTCGGTGTTCATGAGTTCGTTCAAACCCTGCATCAGGTTTGCTGCTATCAGTGCAAGACCTGCTTCAGATCCTCTGTCCCCCTTTGTCTGCCCCTCCCAATTTGCATGCTCTCAAAAATAAACAAACATTAAAAAAAAAAAAACCCAAAAACAACCTTGAGACAGATATCCTTCCTCTTCACTGCTTTTTTTAATGGCATCTGGGAAGTCATTTGCAGTCTCTTAGCAGAATCTGCTTCTCCTGTTATCTTGACATTTTTAAAGCTAAACCCCCTTCTAAAATTGTCAAACCATCGTTTGTGCTGGCATTAAATTCTCCTGCTTTAGATCCTTCACTTTTCCTTTGCCTTAAGTTGTCATATCATGACTGTTTTTTCTTAAATCATATTAATTTATAGAGATGCCTTCCTTCTAGCAATCCTGCACCTACATAAAAGCTGCATTTTTAATACAAGATAAAAAGATCTTTCACAAAAATTGTGATGTTTTTGCACCTGCTGGCCTAACTGTAGTGATGGCTTCAGGAATTTTTTTTACAATGGTTCTCATGTAGGATTTATTTATCCTGAAATTGTGGCCAACTGCAGCTGCAGATCTCAATCTACAGTACATATCAAGCAATTTTTTTTTTTTTTTCTTGTAATGTCCTAACTTTTCTCTGCTTCTTGGGAGCACTTCCAGCATTACTAGTGGCACTTCATATGGGTCCCATGGTGCTATTCAAGGTTTATGCTATTGCTGTGAAGAGCTCCATGTAAGTGTTTGTTTAAGTTTTGATAAATTTTAACTTTTAATAATAGATCTATGTATATTTTATGGTAGTAAATGATAAAACAGACTAGTATCTACACATATTTTATGCATTCATGACATCCGTAACTTTTTCTCATTTTTTAAATATTTCTAGACTTGATCTTCTAGCTTTTTCATAGTCACAAATCTCCAAAAAACTTTCCAATACATTTATTGAAAAAAAGCTGCATATAAATGAATTAGCACAATTGAAATCCATGTTGTTCAAGGATCAACTGTATTTTGTCAAAGGTGCTCAACATCAGGGCCAAGCACCTTTTTCCTTGACCTTTAATTCTCCAAAACCTCCAACAGTAAAAAGCCGAACACACAAAATCCAATCCACGATCTTGTCAAAAGTTTGAGCAGAGAAGGTAATCTCTCAGCCACCTTTGTACTGGCCACATCTCAGAAGAAAGTGTATTGAAAGCACTTCTCCTTACTAATTGGTCTAGCTGGGTGTTCCCAGCACCTTTCTAGTTTTAATATCAAATTAACATAGGTAGCTATTGCACTGGTGGAACAGATCTTTAAAACATAGACTGTTTTTTTGAATTAAACTTTTTAAAAATGCTTATTCATTTTGAGAGAGAGAGAGAGAGAGAGAGAGAAAGAGGGAGAACACAAGCAGGGGAGGGTCAGAGAGAGGGAGACACAGAATCCAAAGCAGCCTCCAGGCTCTGAGCTGTCAGCACAGAGCTCAATGTGGGGCTCGAACCCACAAACCGTGAGATCATGACTTGAGCCAAAGTTGGATGACTGAGCCACCAAGGTGCCCCAACATGACTGTTTAAAGGAGGTTGGCTTTTAACAAAAACATCATACTTTTAATGAAACAGACTTTGTTAGCAGTATGTTTGAAATGATTTTAAGATGAACAAAGATCTCAACTTACTCTTCAGCAGGCAGGCCAATTAACAATAATTTGTCAGATTCTTTCCAATAAGCCACGTGGAATTGTTTCCCATTTAAAAGAAGGGATGAGCTAATAAAAAAAAAAAGAGTTGAATAAAGTTAGAATATCTTTAAATGTCAAAAAATTATAAACACGTCACTCATAAAAGATTACACATGGTATGACTTAAGAACCACATGCTTAATAAACAAGTTTCTTGGCATATATCTGTCACACAGAGAAGGCAAGGAATTGCATAACAACAATAATGCATTCAGAAATACTTTTTAAATACCTATAAAAAGCTTTAGGTCAAACAAAAATAGACATGTCATAGTAAAAAGTATTGACATTCGTTTGCTAACATTAAGTGACAATATGCTATTTTTTTTTAGAAAGCTTCCATTACAGTGCTAATTTAACAAATCTTTTCTGATTGCCGATTTATTAGGAGAAATAGCCTATTTATTAAGAGAACAAATAGTCTATTTATTAAGAAAAATTATTAAGATAAATTACCTATTTATTAAGAAAAATTACAAAGAAAGGAAGACATGATTCCAGCTCACAAATGATAATTTAATATGGGGCATAGGTACATAACAAGTAACCAAAATATAAGTCAGATTTAAACATGTACTCAAGGAAACCTTTGGGATAATGTATATATTCACTGTGGTAATGGTTTCAGGGTCATATACCTCTGTCAAAACTGATAAAATTGTACATTTTACATATATGCAATTTATTGTACTTCAATCAAGTTAGAAAACATATTAAATGTGTTCTAAAAAGAGATATAATAAAGAACTATGAAAACAGAGTATTATGATTCCTTCTTGTAAATGAGGGTAGATGATGTGAAGAAAATATATTTAGTGTTTGTTTTTTCTTTAAAGTTTATTTATTTCTTCTTGAGAGGGAGAGAGCATGTACACGTGTGTGAGCAGGGAAGGGGCAGAGAGAGAATCTCAAGCAGGCTCCGTGCTGTCAGCACAGAACCTGACATGGGGTTTGATCTCACAAAATTACCTGAGCCGAAATCAAGAGTCAGAAGCTTAACTGACTGAGTTACCCAGATGTACCCCCTCCATTTTTTTTCTTTAAATGAAAATACACAAATCAGTTTTCATCGGGTGAATCCTTAGAATACAATGTATATTCTATGCTGCAATAGATAAGTGTGTGGAATTTTAAACATGAATTGCTAAATAGATTTCTTCAAAAGGAATATTACTTTTGCCTTAATAAAGTTTAAAAATATATATGCTTTTTGACAAACATTAGATTCTTTTTATACTCAGACATTAATATCACTATAGTTTTAAAACCGTGTATGTAAGACATACATATTGCTAAGGAACCCTGAAATAATTATCATTTTCATATTTACTGTTTCACAAAAAAGTTTTTCTACTTACATTTATTGTTTTCCACATGTTTAATCCATATCTTAACATTAATAACAAGATCTGAACATCAAGTAAAATAACATCTGTCCTTTAGAGTAAAAAGAAAAAAATCAAATCCACATGGAGAAACTTAAAATTTCTTTCCAATATGATTAAAAAGGAGGCCTGAACCTTGAAAACATTATCCTAAGAAGCCAGTCACAAATAAGCATGTATTATGATTTCATTCACATGAAATGTCCAGTATAGGTTTTTATTTGGGTGTGGTGAAAATATTCTAAAATTGACTCTGGTAATGGTTGCAAATACCTGCAAATATACAACCACTGAATTGTATACTTTAAACGGGAAAATTGTATGATATCTCAATAAAGCTGTTAAAAAATAAATAAAAGGAGGGCACCTGGGTGCCTCAGTCAGTTAAGCAACTGACTCTTGATTTCAGCTCAGGTTGTGATCTCATGGTCATGGGATTTAGCCCTGAACTAGGCGCCATGATGAACATGGAGCCTGCTTGGCTCCCTCTCTCTTTCTCTCTGTCCCTCCCTGTGTGCACTCTCTTTCTAGAAAGAAAAGAAAGAAAGAAAGAAAGAAAGAAAGAAAGAAGGAAGGAAGGAAGGAAGGAAGGAAGGAAGGAAGGAAGGAAGGAAAGAAAGAAACATTTAAAAAAATAAAAATAAAAAATAAAAGGAGGCCTGCAACATGTTTTTTCACATCATTTTAATTATTTTCTTTAATTCTTAATACAAATTGTTATTATTTTTCTTACAGTCAAATGCATACTATTTGTTATTTTTTAATCTTTTTAACATCTTCTTCAGGCATTACCATCATTATATTTTTAAAATTTTTGTTAAGTTTTATTTAAATTCCAGTTAGTTGGGGCTTCTGGGGCTCAGTTGGTTAAGTGTCTGCCTCTTGATTCAGATCAGGTCATGATCTCATTGTTCATGGGATCGAGCAATGTGTCAGGCTCTGTGCTCATAGCAGAGACTACCTAGGATTCTTGTCTCTCCCTCTCTCTCTCTGCCCCTCCCCAACTTGTGCTTTCTCTCTCTCAAAAATAAATAACTTTATTTATAAAGATATAAAATAAATTTTAAAAATCCTTTAAATTCCAGTTAAACATACAGTGTAATATTAGTTTCAGGTGTACAATATAATGATTCAATACTTCCATACATCACCCAGTGCTCATCAAAGCAAGTGCATTCCTTAATCCTGATCACCTATTTACCTATTTCCCCCACCAACTTTCCACCTGGTAGCCAACAGTTGTTCTCTATAGTTAAAAGTCTGTTTCTTAGTTTGCCTCCCTCTCTCTTTTTATTTTTTCTTTGCTAACTTGTTTTGTTTCTTAAATTCCAAATATGAGTGAAATCACTTGATATTTGTCTTTCTCTGACTTATTTAGCTTAGCAAATACTCCCTAGCTCTATCTGTGTCATTACAAAGGTAAAGACTCCACTAAAAAAGAGAACATTAGGCCAATATCCCTGATGAACATATATGCAAAAATTCTCTACACACTACTAACAAACTGAATCCAACAACACATTTAAAAAAAATCATTCATGGCATGCTTGGGTGGCTCTGTTGGTTGAGAGTATGACTTTGGCTGAGATCATGATATCCTGGTTCATCAGTTCGAGAGCCATATTGGGCTTACCAATGTCAGCATGGAGCCCACTTGGGATCCTCTGTCTCCCTGTTTCTTTCTGCCCCTCCCCCCACACCCCCCAAAATAAATTAACATTACAAAATACTCATTTACCACAATCAAGTGGGATTTATTCCTGAGTTGCAAGGGAGGTTCAATATTTGCAAATCAATGTCATAACATCATATTAATAAAAATTTTAAAATATCATTTCAATAGAGAAGGAAAAAGCATTTGACAAAGTACACATTCACTCATGATAAAAACCCTCAACAAAGGTTTAGAGAGAACATACCTCAACATAATTAAGGCCTTATATGAAAAACCCACAGATAATATTAGCCTCAATGGGGAAAAACTGAGAGCTTTGCCTCTATCATCAGGATAAGATAAGGATGTCCACTCTCACCATTGTTATTTAACATAGTACTGGAAGTCCTAGCCTCAGTAATCAGACAACGAAAAGAAATTTAAGACATCCATATCGACAAGTGAGAAGTAAAACTTTATTTGCAAATGACATGATACGCTGTACAGAAACCTCCCCCCCAAATACCAAAAAACCTGCTAGAAGTGACACACAAATTGAGTAAAGTCACAGGATACAAAATCAATGTACAGAAACCTGTTGCATTTCTATACACCAAAAATGAAGCAGCAGAAAAATTAAGAGGAATATCCCATTTATAATTGCACCAAAAATAAAAAGATATCTAGGTATAAACCTAACCAAAAAGCTGAAAGTCCTGTATTCTGAAAACCATAAAACACTGATGAAAGAAATTGAAGACACAAAATAATGGAAAGGCATTCCATGCTCATGGGTTGGAAGAACAAATATTGTTAAAATGTCTATACCATCCAAAGCAATCTATACATTTAATGCAATTCTTATCAAAATACCACCTGCATTTTTCAGAGGTACAACAAATCCTAAAATCTGTATGGAACCACCAAAGACTCTGAATAGCCAAAATAATCTTGAAAAAGAAAAACAAAGCTAGAGACATCACAATTCTAGACTTTACGTTTTATTACAAAGCTGTAGTGATCAAGACAGTTTGATACAGGCACAAAACAGACACAGACCGATGGAACAGAACAGAAAACCCAGAAATGAACTTGTACCTATATGGTCAATTAATCTTCAACAAAGAGGAAAGAAAGAATATCCAATGAGAAAAAAGACCATCTCTTCAACAAATGGTATTGGGAAAACTGGACAGCAACACAGAGAAGAATGAAACTGGACCACTTTCTTATACCATACACAAAAATAAACTCAAGATGGATGAAAGATCTAAATGTGAGACAGGAGACCATTGAAATCCTAAAAGGGAACACACAGGCAGTAACTTCTTTGCCATTGGCTGTAGCAACTTACTTCTAGATATGTCTCCCAATTGGGATGCCTGGGTGGCTCAGTCGGTTAAGTGTCTGACTTCGGCTCAGGTCATGATCTCACGGTTTGTGGGCTCGAGCCCCAGGTTGGGCTCTGTGCTGACAGCCAGCTCAGAGCCTGGAGCCTGTTTCAGATTCTGTGTCTCCCTCTCTCTCTGACCCTCCCCTGCTCATGCTGTCTTTCTTTCTCTCAGAAATAAATAAAACATTTTTAAAAAGTAGATATGTCTCCTAAGGCAAGGGAAACAAAAGCAAAAATAAACTACTGGAACATCATCAAAATAAGCTTCTGCACAGTGCAGGAAAACAGTCAACAAAACTAAAAGGCAATCTATGGAATGGGAGGAGATACTTGCAAATGACATATCTGATAAAGGGTTAGTATCCAAAATATATAAAGAACTTGTAAAACTCAACACCCAAAATCCAAATAATCCAACTAAAAAATGGGCAGAAGACAGAATAGATATTTTCCCAAATAAGACATAAAGATGGCTAACAGACACATGAAAAGATGTTCAACATCACTTATTATCAGGGAAGTGCAAATTAATATTACAATGAGCTATTACCTCATACCTGTCAGAATGGCTAAAATCAATAGTACAAGACACAATAGGTGCTGGTAGAGAAAAGGGAACCCTCTTGCATTGTTGGGAGGATGGCAAACTGGTGGAGGTGCTCTGGAAAACAGTATGAAAGTTCCTCAACAAGTTAAAAATGGAACTACCCTACCATCTAGCAATTGCACTACTATTTTCCCAAAGATTATAAAAACACTAGTTCAAAGGGATATATACACCTCAATGTTTATAATAATGTTATCTACAAGCAACATTATCCACAATAATTAAATTATGGTAAAAGCCTAAATGTCCACTTACTGATGAATGGATAAAGAGGTGGTATGTATATACAATGGAATATTACTCAGCCATAAAAAAGCAATCTTGCCATTTGCAATGACATGTATGGAGCTAGAGTATTATGATAAGTGAAATAAGCCAGAGAAAGACAAATGCCATATGATTTCTCTCAACACATTTTTTTGAATGAAAATTTACACTAAATATAGCCTCAGTTACTAGTGTCTGGAAATGAGTCCCAGAGTTAAACCCAACTTTTATTTAGAAAACAAGGAAATTCTTCTTGTTATTGTCTTGCAGATCTTATCTTTTAGAATCTTAGAGGTGTTATTTTTATCAAAAGATGGGAAAAGTTAAAGCCTTAGAAAATCCAACTTTATATTTCTAAAACTTTTGAAATATTAAGGAAGAAAAATGGTTTGTAATCCCTAGATTTATTTTATTAAAAAAACAAACTGCAACTCAACAAAGTTTTGAGCCTACTCCTCCCATAAGTCAACTGTGGCATTTCAAAGTCAGGGCTTACTAAATTGACACTGAATGGGATATATGGCTCTATAACTGAGTATATGCTATATTTTATTTTTCAAAAAATTAGTTCGTATCAGTCTTGTTTATCCATCGAGTGAACTTGCACAGATGATACAAGGAGCGTTCTGGCTCTTCTTCTCAAAGTGTATGTGGATTGTGTTTTTTTCTGTCATTGCTGTAGAAAAGACTATTTTGAACTACATGAAAAATTCAGTGTTCAGTCATTCTTATTAACCACAGGAGTATTGGCTAGCAAGTTAATGATCAAGACAAAAACATGAAAAAGCCCAGACGCAAAATAATGCCATGCTTAAGAAATACCACCTTCATGAATAAATGCTAAATTACAGGTCATTAGTTCAAATTTGTTATTTAAAGTTTGCCAAACACCCAGACTTAACAGTGTATTGAGAACCTACACCTTATAGGTGACCTTTAGAAATAACTTAGGCAATAAGTGTCCATCAACGGACGAATGGATCAAGAAGATGTGGTTTATCTATACCATGGAATACTACATGGCAATGAGAAACAATGAAATCTGGCCATGTGTAGCAACATGGATGGACCCTGAGGGTGTTATGTCAGGCAGAGAAGGACAAATATCATATGTTTGCACATATAGGAGGATTAGGAGGAACTTAACGGAGGAACAAGGGGGGAAATGGTGGGGGAAAGGGAGAGAGGCAAACCATGAGAGACTCTTGAATGCTGACAAAAACTGAGGACTGATGGATGTAGGGGGGGAGGGGGGATGGGCATGGAGGAGGACACTTGTGGGGATGAGCACTGGGTGTTATGTGGAAACTAATTTGACAATAAACTATTTGTAAAAAAAAAAAAAAGAAATAACTTAGGCAAGAAACAAAATATCTGCAGGCATCATAACTGCTATATAGATTTCTACATTAGAGATACAAATATATTTGTATAATAGATACTTGTAGTAGTATTTTGTCAGAACCAAGGTACAGAACTTGAAAGAAACAGAAAAAAGCTAAATAAAAATCAATTCTTACCTAGTAACTTGTGTCCCAGTTACATTTTCCAACATGTCACAGAGTGTGAGAAATATCCCTCTCACACTTTTCAGTTTCTGAGATGCATCAGAAACTGGACAATGATAAAGAATTTCTTGCTGTTAAATGAAAAGAAATGGAAGTGATCAACCCTCCAAATTTCCCAACCATTACTTTTGTCATGGAAAGTTCAGACTTTGTACTATTAAGAAAAGAACAAAAAATGAATCCTTTCAGCTTCAGGGGAGGTTTTATTCAAACAAACACAAGGAGGGAAGTATGTCTGGAATTTTAACACATTACCTAGTATTTAAAACACTACATTTGAAAGTCAATTACAAACTGTCAAAATTGGTCATAATACCAAAATGTATACTGAGTAGGACACTGAATAGTGTTAGAATAATTTTAATTAATTTCATTGTTTTAAACTTTAACCTCCTTTACAATAAATTCTAAGAATAATATTTTATTATATTTCATTACTCAAATTTTCTTATCTCCTGGAGTAGCATATTTGTACAGATACCACATGTAACTTCTAAGAGTCTTTAAATTTAATTATTTGTATTACTGACATTTAAATGATAATCATCATCTTTGGTGAAATCATTAAATCTCTATTTAAACATAAGACAGTACTACAATTAAATTTACAAAGTAAGAATACAAAATCAAAGTAGTGCAGATAAAGAGAAAGTAGTATTATGATATAATATCTTATCTATCTTAAATTTAAAAGGGTTTTGCTCACCACAAATTAATCTGAATTCAAACCTTAAAAGGAAGCACATTTAAATTATGGAAAAAACTAGATCTATAAGGTAATTCACAAAATGCTTAATACTTTTTTTGTTTTCAAGAAAAGCATGTTCCCAGGAAACAAATAGTTTTTATAAAATAAAATAAATTTCAAAATCCGGATATGCATTGTACTAGACCTTTTACACAAAGGGATGAATCATTCTGTATCTCTCTTTTTTGCTGTTAAAGTAACATGCTGCTTTTCTCACAAGGAAAATTAAAAGCAGGAAAAATTTAAAATAAAAATTTTGGATGGAAACCATAGAGAATTCAAAGTAGCTCCCAGTTATGCTATTTAATATTTAATACCTCTATTAATCCAGTCACTATTGAAAGCCCAAATTCCTAACATAGATCTTTTCCTTGGCTCTCTCTCTAAAGAGTGTTCTATATCTTGTTTTGATCTCTCTTTATAAGAAATAATTGTGTGACTTAGAGTCCATGTGTTGGCAACTTTTACGTCAAGACAAATATAATGACAAACTGGACACATCTTTTTTAATACTTACTGAGCACATTCAATATATGCAAATTGCTATAGAATATGTTGGTCAAATACACTCTGCCTAACCCTCAAATTTTCTTGCAACATTTCTAGTGTAAAACAGTTACAAAAATCCTATCTTTAGAAATTAAGCCAAACATAGTTAAGATCTTCTGTTATGCTTACTAAGTAAAGTTTAACCTTGACTAGTAAAAATACTTATTCCATTCGGCCAAATACCAAACACCACTTTAAACAAAAATCCATATACTCCTTGATTAGGTTTTTGAAATTTTCTAATCTTATAGCTTGGAGAAGACAAGTTATTAAACATGTAATTCACATGAAAACTAAATGATCCTATGACATTTTATTGTAAACGAAGTCATACTAGTAAAAAAGGTCATTTGAAAAAGTCTCTATTCCAACCTCTGTAGCAACCAGCCTAGAAGGCCTCACTATTAAGGACCTGGCAAACTCAACAGTTTCTAACCAGTTTAATTAGCTGTATTTTAGGCACTTGTTAGCGGCATGCATTTGCAGCAGCTTCCACTCTGATCAGTAAGAATAAAAAGCCTCTCCTAATTACAGTGTTGATAAAGGGCTGTCAACAGACAGAAACCTGTTCATTTGAGAAACATCTACACACTTTCCCATGGAAAGAAAAGCAAAGATGACAAAAGGCCTCAGCGGTATTCTACTCCAAGATGACCTAGAAAGTTTCAGGGTGTTACCATCCCAGGATTTTGTTGTGTGTTTTATATGATACATGGTTAAATTTCTCATTTGTTTTAAAAGTATAACAGATAGCAATACATGTAAGAAATCAGAATAATTAACTTTGGATCTGTTTTCAGAACATAGAAAATTACAAAAAATACACGTAGGTAAATCCTTTTTCATTTCAGTTATTAAGTTTTGATATACAAAGAAGCAACATTTTTGAAAAAAATTAAAACAAATAAAGAAGCAAGACGAGGAAACACACTCCTTGGATAAAATGGCTTTGGCAGTGAGAATATAGGTTGCAAGGACTTCAAAAGCAAAGAAATGTAAATTAGGTGAAACCTTTTTAGATCTCACTTGTGCTTGAAAAATGGTAAACTAGATGCTTTGAGAGGTCCTTATGTTGTAAAACAAGTAGGGTTATTGCTAGAACATAACTTGTATAACTGCTAGATATGTAAGAAGGACATCTCCATATACTTTCATTCCTCTTCCCCAGAACTGCAAAGAAATTGGGAGTGGTGAGTGGTTAGCCAAAGGACAGAGGCAAGGTTGTTTTGAGGGTTGATACCTACAATACTGTCAGTGAGAACACTGAATATTGGGCCAGTGGCTAGGTAGGTAAGCTGAACCTAGTACCATTGTGTTAAACCTGGATTCATGAGTAAGGCTGAAGTACCCTTGGTCAGTGGCAGAATCAGAAGCAGCAAATTCTCTCTGGAGGAAGGCATTCCCACTTTTAAACCACAGGACTCCCAGAGATAAAATCAGACAGTAAGTTTAGTCAGTGATCACCAAGGACACAAGAAAGCAAACCACCACAAGTATGAGGACTTAGGGTTGGTAGAATGGGCAGATAAAGGATACAGAAGAACACAGAATATGCATGAAATACTTAGAGAAATAAAGTATGGAATCACTAAGACAAGCAAACAACAAAAGACTACCAGGAATACCATGGCAGATTTGAAATAATACATTAAAAGAGTTTTCAGGACCTCTTGAAAATAAAAATATGATTATTTAAATAGAAAACACAATAGAGAAATTAAAAACAGTCCGGACACTGTAGAAGCAAGAAATTGAACAAATAAGATTCCTTAGAAAGGAATGACTGACAGCAGACTTCTTAATAGCAGTTATTGAAGTCAGAAGCCAAAGGAATACTATCTTCAAACAGATTAAATAACTTTCTACCTGAATGACATAAGCAATAGCACATGTTAACTTCATCTTCTTCTCGGCCACACAGTAAAACTACATTTCCTTACCTCATTGCATTGGGAGAGACCATATAACTAGTTCTGGACACTGGAATATGGGCAAAAGTGATGTTCCAATTATTAACCTAAGACTCTGAAATGTCCCATGAGATATTAAATGTTTTTTCTCTTTTCTTATTGGTGAACTAGGTGTAAGTGATCTAGGGCTCTGAAGCCTTTGGAAATCATGAAACCACTAGAGGAAGGGCTCTGACCACTGAGCAACATGAGCAGGAGCATTATATTGAAGAAATAAACTATTATGTTAAGACACTAAGACATCAGGGTTGTTAATGGCAATTGGCCTCTTTTGACTAACACAATGTAGAATTATAAAGTACCTTTCAAGAAGAGGTTAAAGCAACATCATCAGATAAATAACAAAAAGAATTTATCATCAAGAGACTTTCACTAAAAAAAAAAAAATGCCTTGGGGCGCCTGAGTGGCTTAGTAGGTTAAGCGTCGGACTTTCACTTAGGTCATGATCTCGAGGTTCGTGGGTTCGAGCCCTGCGTGGGGCTCTGTGCTGACTGCCAGCTCAGAGCCTGGAGCCTGTTTCAGAGTCTGTGACTCCCTCTCTCTCTGACCCTCCCCTGCTCACGCTGTCTCTCTCTCTCTCTCTCTCCTAGAAATAAATAAAACTTTAAAAAACAAATAAAAAATAAGTGCCTAAAATATATGTCTTAAGAAGAAGAAAAATGATCAAATAAGGACAGTCAGAGATAAGAAAGATAGTAAAGAAAGTGGTAAGCATTTAGGTAAATTTAAAGAAGGTTCATTTGTATGAAGTGTAATGTATAAAATATGCATTTTATAATGTATTGCTTATATATTTTATAATGTATACAATGTAATAAATAATTAATAGTAGTAACATTAGTATATTTACACCCAATTTCTGGAATTTTAAAAAAGTGATAGCACTGAAATACTGAGGAAAATAGCATGTATGTGAAGAGGAGAAATTGGAATTAAGGTGTACCAAGGGCCTTGAGTTATTTAAAAAATTTTTTTTAATTTTTTTTTATTTTTGAGAGAGAGACAGAGAAGACACCATGAGTAGGGAGGGTCAGAGAGAAAGGGAAATACAGAATCTGAAGCAGGTTCCAGGCTCTGAGATGTCAGCACAGAGCCTGACGCAGGGCTCAAACCCACAAACTGTGAGATCATGTCCTGAGCTGAAGTAGGACGCTTAACTGAGCCACTCAAGAACCCCTTGAATTATTTTAAAAAAGAGTTAAGATACTGTTTTAGAGTCTGCTAAGATAAATATGATAAAAATTTAAGAGCGATCACTAAAAATAAATAAAGACTACCGCAACCAACAATAGGTAAGAAAAATGTTTTGGAAAAAGTAGTTCAAATAGAAATTTTTAAAGAAGATGGAAGAGGGGTGCCGGGGTGGCTCAGTTGGTTAAGCGTCCGACTTCAATCATGATCTCACAGTTCTTGGGTTCAAGCCCTGCATCAGGCTATTTGCTGACAGCAAGCTCAAAGCCTGGAACCTGTCTTTGGAGTCTGTGCCTTCCTCTCTCTCTGACCCTCCCCTGCTCAAGCTGTCTCTCTCTCTATCTCTCTCTCAAATAAAGCATTTACAAAAAAATAAAGAAGATGGAAGAAACAAATTTAAATATTTCAGTAATCTGTATAAATGGATTCATTAGGCTTGACAATTAGACTTATGTCTTGTGTAAGAGACATACCAAAACCATAAAGACACAGAATGACTGAAAAAAGTGCTTAGTATTCACTTGGAAGATTATAATAGGTCCTTCTTTCCCTTTGCGCTTTTGAGAAGGCACTCACCTCTTCCTTTGATGTTTCCGAGTCAAGCTGTAGTGTGAGATACATAACAATATGAGGAGTGTTGAGGATATTTTGCTGGATACCTTCAACCTCTTCTCCCCATAGAAGTTTGACTAAATCACTTGTGTTTGACTGTGCCTTTTTCTGTTTTGGTTGAGTCGCTTCCTTTTTCACAGCGTATGCATTCTCAAATGTCAATTTTACCTTTAACAATTAAAACAATGTGTTTATTTTTTCAACAAGGAAAAGTCAGCTGTAGTTTTCACAAAAAAGGGCCTGCACATGCATATATATTCAGGTACACACAGTATATCTAAAAATCATCCTAGAATGTGAGCTCTTTATGGCAGGGACTATGTAGTTTATTTATATTTCTATCTCTGGATGGTAGCCTAGCACATAGTATTACAAATATTTATTGAATAAGAATTTATGTGTACAAAAATTCATTTATTTAATTACTGTATTCTAAGTTACTGACAACAAAAGAAAATGCGATGGAAAAACAAGAATTTGTATGATCTCATAATTTCAAAAAGAGCAACACTATTACAATGAATGCTGATAGCACTGATTCATCTGGGGAAGGGAAAAGGAAGATTCAGGATTAAAAGGAACTTCATAAAGCCAGATTAGCTTTCCTTTCAAGTGAGGTGATATTCAAACATTTTCTTAGACATTCTTTGAGGTCCTTTAAAATAAAGACCAAGGAAAACTATCAATGTGCGGGACCTTGAATCATGACCTTGAGGAGATTATCAGTTTTATCAAGATAGTTTTTTTTTTCATGGTTGACAAGACTGGTAAGAGTCCAGAATGTGGCATTTTCCAGTTGTTGAAAGGAAGCTTCCACTTCTCAATTAGCTTTCCTTGAAAAAGATGTATGTAGACGCTTAATTGGCCAAAGATAACTCATTCATTTTAAATATTTTTTAATGTTTTATTTCTGAGAGAGAGAGAGAGAGAGAGAGAGAGAGCATGAGCGGGGGAGGGTCAGAGAGAGAGGGAGACACAGAATCTGAAGCAGGCCCCAGGCTCTGAGCTGGCTGTCAGCACAGAGCCCGACGCGGGGCTCGAACCCACGAACCGTGAGATCATGACCCAAGCGAAAGTCGGACGCTTAACCGACTAAGCCACCCAGGCGCCCCTGTTTTATCATTCCTTGTTGTGGGTCTCTCCCGAAACATTTTTTGGTGTGTGTGTGCAATTTGCCCATCCTTCCTTCCTTTCCCTCCAGTTCAGGAGATGATGTGCCTTTCCTCAGGGTCTGGCAAGCTTTCTATAACTCATCACTTCCAATATCTTGTTTTCTTAATTACCACCTCTCTACTTCTATCTCCAACCCGGAATGTAACCAGCAATGTCTCTTCAACCTCTGTCAAATAGCCAAATTCTTTCTCTCCATGCCATCCTCTTCGCAGATGGGAACCAGGGAGGTTGTCAGAATCTGAAGCAGCTCCAAGAGCTGACCAGTCTCTCACCTCTACCTCATGGCCCTCGCAGTCTCTCTCACAACATCTGGCTACTATCTGCATGTCTGATCCTTTCTGCTTTGTCTGACAGATGCTTTGAAAATTCCTCCATCAAAATTCTGAAGGCATTGAGTCTATTTGAGTCAGCAAATTCTCTCTCCTTGATCCTCTTCTCTTTTGGGCAATTTCACTGAGTTACTCAAGACAAAACCTGGAAGGCACCTTGGACTTTCCTTCAGTCTGCAGGAAGTACAGTCTTCTTCGATTCACATCATTTTAAACCTGATCTACTCCTACCTCCATATCCACAGCCAACACCTTGCTCAGGCCTTTATCACCTCTCTTCTGATTGCTATGAAGCCAGCCTGGTTCCTCAACCTCCGATCCCATTCAGAGTGAAATATTCCTAAAGTGCAAATCTGATAAAGTCAGTCCTCCACTTTAAATTATGAAGCCTGGGTAGCTCTCAGTCAGTTAAGCATCTGACTTCAGCTCAGGTCATGATCTCACTGTTTATGAGTTCAATCAAACCCTCCATAGGGCTCTCAGCTGTCAGGGTGCAGCCTGATTCAGAAAATAAGTCTCCAACTCTCTGCCCCTCCCTGTTCATGCTCTTTCTCTCTCAGAAATAAAAAACATTAAAACATTAAAAAATAAAATATCAACACAGGTGGTTAATTCTGGGTTCTGAGAATAGAGAAGATTTCACATTTTTTTAAACTTTATTTCCTCATTCTGAGTGAGAGAGAGCACTAGCATGCTAGCTGGGGAGAGGCAGAAAGGGAGAAAGAGAATCCCGAGCAGGCTCTGGGTTATCAGTGCAGAGCGTGACTTGGGGCTTCATTTCATGAACTGTGAGATCATGAAGCGAGCCAAAATCAAAAGCTGGACACTTAACCAACTGAGCCACTCAGGTGCCCCTAAATATATATATATATGTATGTATATATTTACATACATATATATATATTTTTTAAATTTTGACAGTCTATTTCCTAATTTTTCCACAGCATATGTGACTATCACTTTTGTATAACATAGAAATAATAAATAATAAAATAAATTAAAACATTCCACTCAACTATCATTTCCTTTAAGAAAACTTTTCCCCCTCTCCTGGACCTAAGATGTACTTGAGAGGTATGAGTCCAGGACTAATGCTCCACAGGCTGATCTCCTAGAAAAGGAGTTGGCTTCCTCCAAAGTTCTAGGAAAATGAACTGTGGCCCAGTGCTTAGTGCTAACAACCCTGCTCATCTGCAAAATTTGGACCCAAGATCTCTGATCAAATCAGGAGTGGGTGGTATACTACCTGCACAATTATGTGCGTGTTGAATAAATGAGTGCACAGAGCTGTGGCAAGATCTGTGAGCTCAAATTCACAAAAGTAGATAATTAGAAGGGTACTTGCACCTTTGTTTTCCTTTCAAATACCTAAAACCTCTTTTTTTCAAACCTACAACTTCTTAATTTAACACATTTCAAGCCTACAGAAAACTTGCAAGAATATAATAATTACCCATGTATTATTCCTCATCCAGTTTCACCAATCCTTAACATTTTGTCACATTTGCTTCTCTTCTCTGTCACATTTCCCTCTCCTTCCTTCCTCACTCCCACTCTATGTATTAAAAAAAATTGACTGGGACACCTGGGTGGCTCAGTCAGTTGAACATCCACCTTTAGCTCAGGTTCGTGTGTTCAAGTCCCACATCGGGCCCACCGCTATCAGTGCAGGGCCCACTTCAGTACCTCTGTCCCCCTCTCTCTGTTCCTTCCCTCTGTGCACTCTCTCAAAAATAAATATTTTTTAAAAATTGACTGAATCACTTCAGAACTATTTGCAGACATTTTAATGCTTCATTGCTAAATACTTGAGCATGTATGCCCTCTAGACGGAGGCATTCTCCTACACAACCAAATATAATTATCACATTTGGGAATCTGAATATTAAATACAATACTGTTTTCAAAGTCTGTGCCCAAATTTCCCCAATTGTCCCAATATGGCTGTTCCCCACTGCAATCCAGGATCAATGAAGGATTAGCCACTGTATTTGGTTTTATGTCACTTCAGTCTGCCTTAGTCTAGAACAGTTCTCCAGCCGTTTTTTCCTTTCATGATAGTTAAATTTTTGGAGACTCTAAGACAACTCTTTTTGCACAATGTTAAAACTTGGCTTTGAAAGAAAATGATTTGGGATTTTTACATCTCACCTAGCATACAGGCTTCACTTCTGCATCTCATTCTGGTATTTGTAATCTATTTATAACAGAACTTATTTAAAAACCAAATGCAGAACTGCAGAGTTGGACCTGTGCTCAGATATATTTGCTCAAATCTCCTCTGATTATAGATGAGAAAACCGAAACCCAGAAGAGTCTAGCAACTTGCTCAGGGCAAGGTTTTAAAATGGAGATCTGACCTCATCCTACCACATTACCACATTGTAGGTATCTCCTAGGCCATCTTCTGTCAGACGACACAAAGCTTTCAGACCATTTTATACCCTGAGTAGCAGCTGAAAATGTTGCTGATATTTCCAAATATAAATGTTAAAAAGTCTCCTATGCATTCCTCTTCTCTTATCGCTTAAACAACTGTTTCAGATGCCATAGATACAAAGCAGGTAAAACAACTTTCTCTGGAACAAGTTCACCTCAGTTAGTTCTGACCCAGCAGGAGTGAAGACCCCCCCCCCCCCCCGGGTTTTGTTACAAAGGGAAGGATTGTGCACTGGAGCCAGTTTCAATTCCTTGAGTTATTAATTCTACTACCTTGGAGAAATCATTAAATCTCTCTTAGATTCTTCTTCTTCACATATAATATAGAAATACTATTATTGGCATCTTAAAGACTGTTATATGGAATAATAAAGAATAAATAAAATTACTAAAGGAAATGAAATTAACAAAATACCAACATATGCCTGAAACGTACAAAGACTACTTCCTTTCCCAATTCTACTCCTACCCTCTCTGAACCTCCTAGTTTACATGGCTGGTAGTTAGAAGCTTATAGTTTTCCCTACTTTCAACATTAATGATGTATGAAAAATGTGGCTTACCAATTAAACGTTATTTCTAGTTAAAAGAATTTTAACTATGTTCTAAATCATTATTAAAGGCATATCACCCTAAATGCTGGTGCCTGCTTTTGAGTATGACACAGCTATAATACCAATTCTGCGTAAAACAAACAAATGCATACATGTTTATATTCAAGAAGTTAAACTAGAATAAAATATTCCAAAATATTAATAGTAGATATCCTCAGATGGTGGGATTTTAAAAGATTTTGTCCTTTACGTCTTCATATTTTCCAGTTTTTACAATGAACATGTATTGGCTTTATAATAAGAATAATTCATTTTCTTAAATAATAAAAAGATGTTAATAATATACATCTTTAGACAGGATTATATTTTCAAATTATATAGTGTCAAAACCACTTTGAACTTACATTAGGAAAGGTAAAAATGTGCTAGAGTACTGGGGTATAACATATTCACTCAATATGATAAATTCAAACAATTCAACACAGTTTTCCTTCCATTTTCAAAACAAACTGCTGTTTCTTCATTCAGGCACAAGATGTACATATTGGCACATAAAAGCTGCGTGTGTGTGTGAGTGTGTGTGTGTGTGTGTGTGTGTGTGTGTTTAAATCCAGAACCACATTTAATGCAGCAAGATGCTCATGCTGTAAAAGGCAAACTGGGCAAACAGCAGATACAGGACTCCTACTTCACACTTAATAAGGACATGTAAATGGTGGGTGGAATTGGACCAAAATATTTAAATCATTATTTCTTCCTCTTTTTATCTTGTGGTGTGCATAGCTGACTTTGCAAATGCTAATTAAACATAAGTATAATGGGACTCACTGTAAACATAGTTTTTCTTTTTT
This sequence comes from Hyaena hyaena, assembly GCF_003009895.1. Taxonomy (NCBI): domain Eukaryota; kingdom Metazoa; phylum Chordata; class Mammalia; order Carnivora; family Hyaenidae; genus Hyaena; species Hyaena hyaena. The sequence continues at coordinate 47,177 of NW_024082473.1, forward strand.
GGAAGACGGAAGAGACATGGTTGCACTGTGGCAATACTGGCAGACACCTGCAGGTGACCGAGGCAAGAAAAGAGGAGCTCTTACTCAGGGCTGACATATAGACAGTTTACTTGGGTGAGGCTGTTTCAGTTGTTAAAATACTATAATTCTTCATTACTGATTGGTAAGAAGCTGCTATCTGAGCCCCCTGAGAAACCCTCGTACCATGGCTGACCTCTCCACATCTGGCAACCAAAGGTGACAGCAGTATACTCTATTTCTGCATTATGGCTGGTGTCTGCCTGATTGTTAATATTTCGACCACCACCTGGTCTCCATCGATATCTCTCTATCCATTCCTAAACACTGCTGGTCACTAGCTACCATAGTTATTCTAGTACTTTCATTTTGCATTTCCAAAGATAGATACTTTTATAGAGCATCCATAAGTGTGTCTGGTGTATGCGTGCTTTAAGAGAAAAAATTGAGCATAAGGAAAATGTTATTTCTTAGAAAATAACGAATTGCATCATGGATCTTATTACTTCAGGATCTTAAATCGGATTCAGGACAATTCTGATTTATCAGGGAATCTGTTCTTTATCCTTACCAATCCAGAAAGTTGCTTCATTCTCTCATAGTCTAATAGAATATCTAACCTATCTAAAGCGTATCATCCTCCCTATCCCTCAAAAGAGAGAAAGCTAATTTATTTTTTTATTTTTTAAAAAAAGTTTATTTATTTTTGAGAGGGAGAGAGAGAGAGAGAGAATCCCAAGCCAGGGAGGGACAGAGAGAGAGGGAGAGAGAGAATCCCAAACAGGCTCCACAGCATCAGCATAGAGAGCAATGCAGGGGGTCAAATTCACAAACAGTGAGATCAAACCCTGAGCCAAAACCAAGAGATGGACACTTAACTGACTGAGCCATCCAGGTGCCCCAGCTAATTCCTGAGACTAACAAGAGCAGACAGAGCATTCACAAACAAAAGTATAGCACTTTCAAAATATATCTAATGACCTAAAAATGTCATCTATGATACAAAATGTCAATGCTTAGACTATCAAAATAACTATTATGCAAGAGATATATTTTTACCTACAAGGAATGAAAAATAATTCACTAAATAGCTAAATATAAGAGCTTGGGAATAAGGTTAAACTATATAACAGAAAAAATCAACAAAATAGTGTAGTTTTTAAAAAAAATAAACAAAACCACACTTAAAAAAACTTAATAGTGATTTTAATAAATCAGAGAAAGAAATTCCATGACTGTTAAAACGACTTTTCTAGGAACTGGATTTTCATCAACATATATGGTAGTTATAATGACAGGTTAGTCATTATAGATCTTTTTATTATTGTCATTTTATTATTATTCCTGCTTTACTTAGGAGAAGTTTTTTTGTTTAATTTTTTTTAAGTTTATATATTTATTTTGAGAGAGAACAAGCAAGCACAAGCCGGGGAGGGGCAGAGAGTGTGGGAAATAGAGAATCCCAAGCAGGCTCAATGCTCAGCACTGAGCCCAAAGTAGGGCTTGAACCAGCAAACCATGAGATCATAACCTGGGCTGCAATCAAGAGTCAGACAAGATGCTTAACCGATTGAACCACCCAGGTGCCCCAGGGGGGAGTTTTATTTGTAGATATATCTCCTCTTTTCAGAATAATCTCAAAAGCTAAAAATGTTAACAAGAGCTAAGTTTTTTAAAATAGTCAAGTATATAGGGGCGCCTGGGTGACTCAGTCGGTTGAGCTTCTGACTTCAGCTCAGGTCATGATCTCACGGTTTGTGAGTTCAAGCCCCACATTGGGCCCTGTGCTAAAAGCTCAAAACCTGAAGTCTGCTTCAGATTTTATATCTCCCTCTCTGTCTGCCCCTTTCCTGCTCATGGTCTGTCTCTTTCTCTTTTAAAAATAAACATTAAAAAAAAAACCAAAACCCTTAAATAGTCAAGTATGTAGTGTAACCCACATTATACGTGGTAAATTTCAGGATCTTAAAAAAAGAAAACACTGCAAGATATCCTTAGTTTTCGTAAGGACATTTCATCATAAAGGACATTTCATCATGTCAGGACATTTCATCATAAAATATAGAAAAAGACTGTCCAGGGGCGCCTGGGTGGCTTAGTCGGTTAAGCGTCCGACTTTCGCTTAGGTCATGATCTCACGGTTCGTGGGTTCGAGCCCCGCGTCGGGCTCTGTGCTGACTGCCAGCTCAGAGCCTGGAGCCTGTTTCAGAGTCTGTCACTCCCTCTCTCTCTAACCCTCCCTGCTCATGCTGTCTCTCTCTCCTAGAAATNAAAAAAAAAAAAAAAAAAAAAAAAAAGGACTGTCCATACTTGCATAGGTCCAGGAATGCAAGACAGAACCCTCTCTATGTTCTCAGAAGTCACATCCACATCATTCACGGCAACAAGGACATCACCTGAAAACAGAGTAACAAAGGTGGTTGGATAAGTATCCAAAAACCAAAAAGATCTAAAATTAGAACATAAAAAGCATCTATTCTGACCTCTTCAAAGTAGTATGGAACTCATTATATATTATTATATATTTCATTAGCAGCAGAGATAAGCTCCCACTCTACTCTTTTCTGACATTATAATACAGCTCAGCATAGTGTCATAACTAACTACAACCTATGGATATTTAAAGAGATGAACAGTCTCATTTCAGATATAATTTGAGAGCATTATGTAAACTCAAAGGACAAGTACTGCACTTATTATAACGGACTCTACTCACTTAACCCACAGTAAAGAAATTTAGCTACAATTTTAACTGAATCCATGTGGCATATCATAACTCAGTATGTTGCAGTATTCACTGTTATTATTGCTCTGTGCCTTTGTTTCAAAGGCCCCAACCATAACAAAACACACAGCATGCTTTGGTAACAATCTCCTTCTCCATGGCTTTTCTTTAAATGTGTATGTTTATCAAATTTGGTGGCTTTCATAAAATAAAGATCAATGTTAAAATCAAAATTTACTTTTACAACAAAATTAGAGATAATATCAAAATACCAATGGGCTTTATTAGAAATATATGTATATCAATATTATTTTTTATCACTCCTAATCAAACATATCATTAGAAATGGACCAAATAATTATTATTCATCTAACAGATATTTATTGAGCACCTACTATGAGGCAATTACTGTTCTAGGCACTGTGGATAGAGAATTGAACAAAACAGACAAACATCTCTACCCTCGTGGAGCTTCATATCCTTTGGGGAAGACAGATAATAAACATGTAGGGGCGCCTGGGTGGCTTAGTCGGTTGAGCGTCCGACTTTCGCTTAGGTCATGATCTCACGGTTCGTGGGTTCGAGCCCCATGTCGGGCTCTGTGCTGACTGCCAGCTCAGAGCCTGGAGCCTGTTTCAGAGTCTGTGACTCTCTCTCTCTCTGACCCTCCCCTGCTCACACTCTCTCTCTCTCTCTCCTAGAAATAAAAAAAAAACAAAAAAAAAACATGTATATAGATAATAGTGTTCACAAACAATTCTCCATCAGTTTCTCTTTTGTACATCTTGCAAGCTAAGGCATTGAAAGTCCTTGCTTGCTCTGAATTATTTTTCAAGGATGTTTATGTAGTGAACAACAGAAATAGTGTTATAGGGAGTAATCATCTGAAAACATGTCTAACAAAAGTCTAAAAGAAGGAGCCATACATGTATCATCATAACAGATATGAAAATTAATTTTAGAGTGACTGTAGTATACAAAATATTTTAAATGTTAGGTAGAAAAATTTCTTTCTTTCTTTTTAATTTTTGAGAGAGAGAAAGAGAGAACAGGGGAGGGGCAGAGAGAGAGAGAGACAGGGGGAAACAGAATCTGAAGTAGGCTCTAGGCTCTGAGCTGTCAGCACAGAGCCCGACGCAGGTGTCAAACTCATGAACCAAGAGATCATGACCTGAGCTGAAGTTGGATATTTAACTGACTGAGCCACCCAGGTGCACCGAAAAATTTCTCATATTTCTGTAACAGAAGAGTTATATCCACTTCTCACTCTCATAGATATTTGTTTTCCTCAAGTTTTGTCAGCATTCCTGTGACTCAGAAATGGCAGGCTTACTGGACATCATACCACTGCAGTGGGCAGTATACACTCTGGGAAAGTTCTTTCTCAACAAGGACACAGGAGTCATTAGTATGCATTGTTAAAGGCTGAAAGTAAACGAAGTGCATTAATTGGTTTGTACCGCTAGGTAAGAAATGGTCTGTGAATTGCTGATGCAAAATTTTATCAGGTCTGTGAATTTCTGATGCAAAATTTTATCAAGATAAATTCAAAGTCTAATAAAATATAAAGAGGCGAAATCAGTATATCACAGTGCTTAAATCTGTTCCTCAATGTAAAATTTGAGAAAATCCATCAATTTCTCAGCACCTACTTAATATCAAATGTGTAGTGAGGGGTACCAAGGCCTATGAAAAAATATATGCCAAAGTTTGCTACTGTTCTATTTATACTATATACAATATTAAGAAATTATTTTTAATATAAAATTATTACCCATAAATGCAGAAAAAAGAAAAGATACACATAAAATTTTTGCCTTTGGGTATATGTGCTTTTTCTTTTTTTTTTTGCTTAATTATATTTTCTAAACTATCTACATTAAATAAATACTACTATTACAAAGAGAAAAAATTAAAACTCATTATTTTACATAAAAAACCCCACTGTGGTAGGTAGGTTAGTGGTCTCCCAAAGTTGTCCATATCCTAATCGCCGAAATCTGTGAATGTTACCTTACGTGGTGAAAGGGACTTTGCAGATGTAATCAAGTTAAGGATGTTGACATTGGGAGGTTACCTAAGTGGGCCCAATGTAATCAGAGGGTATTTATAAGAAAAGAGGCAGGAAGGTCAGAGTCAGAGAGAGACTTGAGGATACTACGATGCTGGCTTTGAAGATGGAGGAAAGGACCACAAGACAAGGAATTCAAGAGGCCTCTGAAACCCAGCCGAGAAAAGGGATTCAAGAGAATTCAGAGGAATGCAGCCCTATGGATACTTTGATTTTAGTGCAAGAGGGCACATCTTAGACTTCTGACTTCCAGAATAGCAAGATGATAAATTCGTGTTGTTGTAAACCACTGAGTCTATGGTAATTTGTCACAGCACAAATTACCTGCTTAACAATACAAAATGAAAATGAATACACCTGCCTAACAATACAAATCAGTCTTGGCTAAGCACCAAGTGAGAATCAGGAACTATAATAATAGTAATAATAATAATAATAATAATAATAATAAAGGACAGATCTGGATACAAAAGTACATAGAGGAAGCTGGAGAAAAAAATAAATCTTGTTGGAAGGAGGGATTTATGCACAAAAAGACTGGGAAATATGTACGTGCCAGTGGTGTGGGATCAGATTGTGAATTTAAATTGGTTATTTAAATTAAGCTGAATATGAGTTCAGGGAGAAGAGAATCTGGCTTTTGAAACATAGTTACCATACTGCCATTTTACATCTTCAAGTTAATTTATTTACCATGAAGACATGTACTGAAAAATTCTTAAATTTTAAGAGAACTAATTTAACTATGTATTTTTTGAGTCTCAATACCAATCCCTCATTTATAATATGCAGACATAAGCAGAAAATTAAGGTCTCTCCTATCATTCTAGAAATCTTGAGTAATGGTGACTCATGTACTGTAACTATGGTTGAAAACATTTGATTAAGTAAAATATCACATTCCCTGATCAGGCTGGAAAAGAAACTAGTATAAGGTTTTTATTTCTCATTAAAATAGAAAATAATACTACAGAAATGCTGGAAAAGGTATTGATGACCCCGGCACACTGTAACCAAAATTATTTTTAGGTCTCTACCTAAAACCAAATTATTTTTAGTCTTTACCTATATTGACACAAGTTATAGCAGAATTTCATCCTTTTAAACCTCTCAAGTAGTAAGAATTTTAAAGTTAATGTATTGGTTTTATGTTTTAAATATTTTAATGTTTATTTATTTTTGAGACAGAGAGACAGCATGAGCAGTTGCGGGGCAGGGAGCAGAAAGAGAGGAGACACAGAATCTGAAGCAGGCTCTAGGCTCCAAGATATCAGCACAAAGCCCAACACGGGGCTCAAACTCATGAACTGTGAGACTGTGACTTGAGCTGAAGTTGGCACTTAACCGACTGAGCCACCCAGCTGCCCTGCACTGTTTTACCGACTTAGCCACCTAGGTGCCCCACACTGTTTTTGGATTATAATTTTAGTAGTCAAATAATACATACATTTATTAAATTATAATTCAAAAAACCATACTCCAGCTTGACATTTTCATGTTTATTTTTTATTACTAAAAAATGTTTAAATAAATGTTTTTCTTACTTTTTTACAACTTTTCATATGTTTATTATTTTTGAGACACAGAGAAGGAGAACATGAGCGGGGGAAGGGCAGAGAGACACACACACAGAATCGGAGCAGGCTCCAGCCTCTGAGCTGTCAACACAGAGCCCAACATGGGGCTACAACTCACGAACCAAGAGATCATGACCTGAGCTGAAATCGAACACTTCACCAGCTGAGCCACCCACGTGCCCCTTATATAAATGTTTTCACGCACGTAGTTTTTCCTTCTTTTACACCTGGGGACAGCAAACATTTTCTGTAAGCGGCAAGATAAGTAAATACTTTAGGCTCTGCAGGCCATATGGTTTTTGTTGCAGCAACTCTTCAAATATGCAGCTGTAGCTTGACAGCAGCAATAAACAATAAACAAATGTGGCTGTGTTCCAATACAATTTTATTAATTAAAATTAATATCTGAATTTCTTAAAATTTTCATATGTAATAAAATATTGTTCTTTTGATTTAATCATAGAAAAGGTAAAAACCATTTTCAGTTGGCAGACTACAAAAATGGGTGGTAGGCCTAATATGACATGAAAGGCCATGGTTTACAGATCTGTTTTAGATTATTTCTTTTGGATAAGTGTCTCCAAATGGATTAAATGGGTTAAAAAGTACATTGTTATAGCTTAATCCTTATTTCCAAATTACAATTTGAAGGGATTAAATAATTTCTTTTCCTTTTAGTTCAAAGAGAAATCCTTTGGCACTTTCCCACCCATTCAAGTGAACACTACAGCAAGTAAAAGAACTCTGTGAATGGAAATCGAACTTGTAGGTCCCAGCTTTATCACCGACTGCCCTCTGCTCCTGGGTAAATCATATAATCCCTCTGGTACTTATCTGTGGAAGGAATTAATTGCACCAGCTCTCTAGGAAGGCCTAAAAACTCTAAAATTCAATCTTTCCAATGAACTCACTGCTTCCATTTTATTTCTTTACTGCTGAGTCAAGTACCACAGGTAAAATAAGGGAAAGAAATGTGAGGAAGGAAAGACAAACAGAGTTCCCTTCAGTGAGAAAATTGAAATGTTGCAAGCATTTCAGAAGGGGAAAATAAAAATGTGTGTCAAATAACAACAAGCAAAATATTAAAGGATAAAACCAGCTATTAGGTACTCATAAAAAACAAATCCATCTTTTTTTTAAATGTCTTTATTTCATTTTCAGAGACAGAGACAGAGAGAGAGCGGGGGAGGAGCAGAGAAAGAGGGAGACACAGAATCTGAAGCAGGCTCCAGGCTCTGAGCTGTCAGCAGATAGCCTGACGTGGGGCTCAAACCCACGGACTGTGAGATCATAACTGGAGCCGAAGTTTGACGCTTAACCTACTGAGCCACCCAGGCGCCCCACAAATCCATCTTTTTAAAAAAGCACATTGGGGTGCCTGGGTGGCTCATTGGCTACATGTCTGACTTGATTTCCACTCTGGTCATGATCTCATAGTTCATAAGGTCGAGCCCTACCTGGGGCTCTGACAGTGCAGAGCTTGCTTGGAATTTTCTCTCTCTCTCTCTCTGCCCCTCCTTCCCTGCTCACGTTCATGTACACACTCTCTTTCTCTCTCTATCTCAAAATAAATAAATAAAGATTTTAAAAAATCTCCTTGGTTGTTTTTTTTTTTTTTTAAGTACTTCAGATGTTTTAACCAGAATGTCCATCAACAGTGAAATGGAAAAGTAATAGTGTACATTCATACAATAGAATACTACATAGCAACAACTTTGATATTTCTCACAGATTGTAAAATAAGGAAAATAAACACAAGGGAATACACACTGTATACTTCTATTTATATGAAATTCAAGAAGAGGTAAAATAAAACAATAAAAAAAGAGGAGGAGGCAGAATCAACTCTGTTGATAGAAAACTGGACTTTCAGATTACCTTTGGGAGGGGGTATTAACTGGGAGGAGGCACCTTGGAGTTTTCTGGGTACTGGAAATGTTCCATATCTTGATCTAGATGGTAGTTACACAGGTATAGACATATGACAAAATTCGATGAATGTACACTTAAGATTTGTCCATCTTATGAATGTATACCTCAAAAAGATTTTTAAAAAGTAAAAAAAAAACCCAGAAACTTTAAAAAATTTAAAAGAGAAATAGCACAAACATGTCATACAAAAAAAAGCTATTCAGTGATCACAGGTGAGAACATGAGAAGTTACATAAAAAGAGCTTAAAATAAAAATTTTAGGGGCACCTGGCTGGCTCAGTCAGTAGAGCATTTGACCCTTGATCTCCAGGTTGTAAGTTTGAATCCCACATTGGGTGAGAGATTACTTAAAACTAAAATCTTCAAAATAAAAAAAATAAATAAAAATAAAAACTTTGTGTTAATGTTGAACTAAAACATTCTATACGGGTATGTGTATCTAGAACATTACTGTGTGATTTCTCTAACCCCATCCTTCCCAATTCTAAAAAAACACCTAGTTAAAATGAGCAAAAATGGGTCATCTTAAAGAAAAAAAATCACCAAGGTGACATGCAGTTTCTAGGATATAGGTGAAAAGAGGATTTGCTTTGGTCTGGGGATGGAGGCTGGCTATTGGTAGTCCAGAAGCAACCAACTGTCAAACTTTAGGAAAAACTCAGAAATAAAAATAAAAAATAAAGATGCAAATCAGTGGTAAGAAGAGCAAAAATGGCACTGAAAATTTCAGCAACCCCCCTAAAATCCCAGTACAGAATCAGAATAGAATAGAGTCCTGCTGTCTTGAAAGGAAAGAATGCAAATAGTCCCCGGTCTCAAGGTGTTGGCCAACGGATTTTAGTCAAAGGAAGTCATCCTCCAGACAGACAACGACAGAAGTCACCCCAGCAAACTGCATTACCATGACAAAGTTTTCATGATCCTCCTGCCTACAGGGTTACCTCACAACTCACCCACAGACTTCAGTGTGAAATGAAATTATGAAGAAAACAAGTGAGAAAATCTCATCTTGTGAGATTATCAAACTCACCATGACATTAAAATAGTCCATTATTTATTCCCAAAGTATGCAACTTTAAAAATATACAACATAATCATAAAATTAAAAACCTGAAAAAGGAGAGAAAACAAATCACCCATAATGTCTCCGCACTAACCCAACACTATTAGCAGTTTGCTGTATTTATATTTACATCTAATTGTTTTCCCTACGCATATTTTTTACACAGTTTATGGATTTATTCAATAAATGTTTTTGGGGGCTTATTTATCAATCAAGCGTTTTGCTATGCACCAAAGATCAAATAACCATTTTATTCTGACAAATGTTTTTTTTAACTTATTAGTAAGTCAGAAATGCTTCCATTATGAAACTGAAATCATGAGCCTCATTTTCCTAACTTTTTATTGCCATTCCATAAACATGCAGAAAAGTGCACAAATTGTAGCAGTATAACAATAAATTATCAAAAAATGAACACATTCATGTAACCACACTCAGGGTCAGAAAGTACACTTCTAGACCTGAACGTGAGACAGGAAACCATCAAAACCCTAGAGGAGAAAGCCGGAAACAACTTCCTTAACCTCAACCGCAGCAATTTCATACTTGACACATCCCCAAAGGCAAGGGAATCAAGAGCAAAAATGAACTATTGGGACCTCATCAAGATTAAAAGCTTCTGCACGGCAAAGGAAACAATCCATAAAACTAATAGGCAACTGACAGAATGGGAAAAGATAGTTGCAAATGACATATCAGATAAAGGGCTATCCCTATAGGTTTTGGATACCAAACTCCACACCCGAAAAACAAACAAACCAGTGAAAAAATGGTTAGAAGATATGAACAGACACTTCTCCAAAGAGTACATCCAGATGGCCAACAGACACATGAAACGATGCTCAGCATCCCTCCTCATCAGGGAAATACAAATCAAAACCACACTGAGATACCACCTCACACCAGTCAGAGTGGCTAAAATGAGCAAATTAGAGAACTCTAGATGCTGGCGAGGATGTGGAGAAACGGGCACCCTCCTACACTGTTGGTGGGAATGTAAACTGGTGCAGCCCCTCTGGAAAACAGTGTGGAGTTTCCTCAAAAAATTAACACTAGAACTCCCCTATGACCCAGCAATAGCACTGCTAGGAATTTACCCAAGGGATACAGGAGTGCTGATGCATGGGAGCACATGTACCCCAATGTTCATAGCAGCACTCTCAAAAATAGCCAAAACATGGAAAGAGCCTAAGTGTCCATCAACAGAAAAATGGATCAAGAAAATGTGGTTTATCTATACGAAGGAATACTATATGGTAATGAGAAAGAATGAAATCTGGCCATGTGTAGCAACATGGATGGAACTTGAGGGCGTTATGTTGAGCAACATAAGTCAGGCAGAGAAGGACAAATACCATGTTTGCGCATATAGGAGGATTAGGAGGAACTTTACGGTGGACTGTGGGAGAGAAGGGAGAAAATAGAGGGGGGAGGGAGAGAGGCAAACTACGAGAGACTCTTGAATGCTGAGAACAAACTGAGGACTGATAGGTGGGGTGGGGAAGGGGGGTGATGGGCATGGAGGAGTGCACTTGTGGGGATGAGTACTGGGTGTTCTATGGAAACCAACTTGATAATAAACTATTTGTACAAAAAAAAAAGAAAGTACACTTCTAGCATCCTATGTATCTTTACATTATTTTAAAGATAAACAACAATACTACCTAGTAGTTTCTTCCTCTCTACAGTTCATTCTCTTTCCTCCCAATACAGTTAGTGCAGAAAGATCAGGCCTAGAGGCAAGGTCTAGGTATTAGCATTCCTAGAGGGTTCAGGAAACTGGAGTGAAGATCATGGGAAAGGAAACATGGAAGAGAATGCTCACTGATCAAATCACCTTTCTACTAGGTTTCAAGAGGAATGAGTAAAAAGGATTTTATAGATGTGTCTATAAATCAGTCCAATTAGGTACTGAACAGAGGCCCCAGATAAAAATAGACAGTACATTAGCTGGAGTTACCCATCACATGGTACCTAAAATTAAGGTGGTTGGCAATCCAAGCAGGATTTCATAAGCATGAATTATGGCCTCCTTTGATAGAATGAAAAGAATAAAACTTAGAGATATTTTACAAAACAGAAAGTTGAGAACTTGAGAGAATATAAGCATGCATTAGCTTCTCTTCCAGCTTTCCGTTGCTGCATAATGAATGACCCCAAAACTAAGTGGTTTAAAACAACAACCACCATTTATTATCTTTCCCAGTTCTGGGGTTGACTGGGCTTAGTTGAGGTTCTCACTCAGGGATCCTCACATAGTTGCAGCCACATGGTGGTTGGGGCAGGAGTTATCTGGAAGGCTTCTTCACTTGTGTGTGGTAGCTGATACTGCAGGGTGGTTGAGGCCTCAGCTGGGGTGATTAGCTAGAGTACGGCTCATGGCCTCTTCGTGTACACTGGCTTTGCTCACAGAATGGTAACTGGATGCCAAGAATACCAGGCAGAAGCTGCATCACCTTTTATGACCCTACTTCTGAAATCACATAATACTCTTTGAGCTGTAGTCAGAGGCCCATGGCAGAGGCCAGGGGGTATGGGAAGTGACACAAACACTGTAACTCTCCATGGCGGGGAGTATCAACATTACACTGTAAGAAGAGAACATGGAGATCTTGTTGCAACCATTTGGAACACACATTGCACAGATGCTCTTCCTACATGATTCATCCTTGTAAACCTCCATGACGGCACTTATCATACTATGTGAAACTATCTGCCTGTTTCTGACCCATCTCTTCCACCACACTATGAGCTTCTTAAGATGAGTAACTGGACCATTAGAGTAATCTTCGTATTCCTGACACTTAACAGATGCTCGAAAATTTTATTGAATCAATGAACGAACAAATGCAACTCAGACTTAGAGAAATACATTGTAGGGGCGCCTGGGTGGCTCAGTCAGTTAAGCATCTTACTTCGGCTCAGGTCATGATCTGAACCCATGATCAGGTTCATGGCTTCAAATTCTGCATCAGCCTTTGTGCTGACAGCTTAAAGCCCGGAGCCTGTTTTGGATTCTGTCTCCCTTTCTCTCTGCTCCTCCCCAACTCTCGTGCTATCTCTCTGTCTCTGTCTCTCTCTCTGTCTCTCTCAAAAATAAACATTAAAAAAAAAGTTTTTTAAAAATATTTTTAAAAAAATGTTTCTAAAGTATTTATAAAAGTTCCTTTATATAAATCTTATAGGCTGAGTCAACTTAAAAGACTGTTAGCTTTCAGATTTGTTAATAACTTTTAAGTTTCATTAATAACATATTTTCACATTTGACTAATACAGCTTTCCCTAAGTAATAAAGTTGCTACTGATGCAAGAATTATATCCAACAGCTAAAAATGTATTAGCAATACAAAATGTTCACTTTAATATATATCCAGAATAACTATTGGATTTATTTTTTCCCCTTGAAATTGCTGAGATATTTTATGACAAGCACCCTTTTTAAAGGAAATTTACGTATAACATCATTGTGGCTAAATATGCCAAATGAAACAGTTTAAAACCACTTTAAGAACTTAGTGTACTCAAGTGGAAACATACAATTTAAAAGTATTTTTATTCATAAATTACATATTTTTATTTTTATATTATGCTATTGGGAATAAGTCATTGAAATCTAAATTATCACTATAAAATCAACTTATTTTCTTTTTCTTGTCAGCAAATATAACCAAGATGAAATAAAATTATATAATTCAAAACTCAAAAATTAGATAAGCTATTCCTTGGCTTAAACAAGGCACACACAAATTCAACTCACCAAAGTACTTATTTAAATAACACTATGCCTTGCAGTACACCACGCTTAAACAATTTCACTACTGTCCCAAATATCATGGAGTAGTCCTTAATCTGTTGAGACTCTGGATATAATTCTGTTTTGATCACATGTCTCAAAAGGCATTATTAATCCTGAATCTCTGCAAACAAGAACTGATGTTCACCAACACACTTACCAATCAATATCTGACCACTCTTCATAGCAGATCCTCCTGGCAATAGGCCGTGGACCACAAGTCTCTCTCCACTGCCCTGTTTTCCAGCTTTTTTCCAGCTCCACTTGGTCTGATGAATAATCCCAACCAGTACTTCCAGAAGCTTCAGCTGCTCTTTGGCTTTGGTCACAGTTAACTTTTTGGGGTTTACATAAATATTCACATCTTTGTACTGCTGTTGGACGACCACTCCTGTTTTCTGGTTGGACTGATGCTTTAGAATGGACACTGGCTCACTGTCATTGCTATTTTTTTTATTATAGCGCTTGGGTAAAAGACTTTTACTTTTTAAAATTTTGGTAAACCGCTTGAGTTTAGGTTCATACTTTCTTCCTTCTTTGTAATCATCCTCTTCAATTATAATCTCATTTTCACTGAACCTGACATGATTCACAGTAGGAGTCTCAGGAAGGAGGCTTTCTTCTTCATCCTCACTCAATTCCAAATAAAATAATTCTCCATTTTTCTGCACACTGTCCAGCCATTCCGGTTCAACATCACTATGGAAAAGAGATAAGATAATCTGAATAGCAGCCAACATAAGAAAAATAGTTACATCTTTTGGGCACAGGTGGTACAGAGAAGTGGGAGGTGGTGAAAATTCTTTGATTCTTTCAAAGTCTCCTTACTATTTATAATTTATTGTAAACGTCAACATTATTTCCTAGAACACTTTTTGTAGAATCTTGAAGAAATGGGGTTGGAGAACAGGAAATATAAAAGGCATAGTGATAGAAAAGAAAACAAAAAGGAAATGGCCTCCTTCTAGAATCTAAGGGTATTTTTTATTATTATTTTAATTCAGCCCCTGTATGGTCATTGTTCACTTCAGACAATCTCACTGGACAATAATTTACATTAATAGTTGATTGTGCAATTATATCCAGACATAACCCATTTGGAAACTGGACATAGAAATATCCTATTGGCATAAAAATTATTCATCATAGTTGTCATGTTAAATGAAAGCTAAAGCCTACCACTATTAATAAGATTTCTTTATACAATAAATTTCCAAAAAAAGAAATATTCAACTCGCCATAAAATATTTGCTGAAAATGACCAGTTTATAATCACAGTTAATAACAATCACTTCCATTGCTTATAATTTCCATAAAATTCCTTTTTATGAATAATTGTAGTAAGAAAAGTAAACCACATATTACATAATTTGTCATGTGATTGTTTAAAAAGTTTTAACTAGGGGCGCCTGGGTGGCTTAGTCGGTTAAGCGTCCGACTTTCGCTTAGGTCATGATCTCGCGGTTAGTGGGTTCGAGCCCCGCATCGGGCTCAGTGCTGACTGCCAGCTCAGAGCCTGGAGCCTGATTCAGTCTGTGACTCCCTCTCTCTCTGACCCTCCCCTGCTCACGCTGTCTCTCTCTCTCTCTCTCTCTCCTAGAAATAAATAAAACATTAAAAAATTAAAAAAAAAAAAGTTTTAACAAAAAAAAAAAGTTTTAACTAGGAAGTAGGCCACTGGAAAAAAAACAAGTATTGCTATTAAAATGACTGAAAAAATATTAAAAACAAAATGCTCATCTTAAGGTAACAAACCTAATGATGAACTCCAACCTCCGAGCTGTTCAATAGTATGAACACCTTACCTTTCAAACTGCTACTTTTTAAAGCAAAACTGGTTACAGTGGAAAATATAATATGTAAAGAGAGTCTTTCAGAAACACCAGCTGTAATATCCTAATGTAAAAGGGTATAATTTGTGTTCTAATCATTCCAACAGACAGATGACATTTCTATTTTCTGCAGTGTTTATTAGCAACTCTGGTTCTTTTAAAAGTCAACTATCTCTCTAAGAACTGTGAAAATTAATC
The DNA here is from genome assembly GCF_003009895.1 of Hyaena hyaena. Classification (NCBI taxonomy): domain Eukaryota; kingdom Metazoa; phylum Chordata; class Mammalia; order Carnivora; family Hyaenidae; genus Hyaena; species Hyaena hyaena. Next base: position 62,386 of record NW_024082473.1, read on the forward strand.
CCCCCAAAATGCACTCCTCTATTACTCAACTCTGGAACTAACCACTGATCTCGTTTGTGGTTGGTAATTAATACCTAATTTTCAATTATACAATAATGGCTAAAAAGGCATAACTAGTCCTAAATATCAAATGTGCTGCATCATTTTGGTACCACTTAGCACCAGGTACTAATCATTTATCAGTTGATTTAACCACATCTATCTGTATCTACATAAATTAGTATTTAATAACTCTGCAATTCTACTCTGAAGAATCTAAATAAATGTCTCCAACCATAAAAAATTTAGATAACCATGTATCACAATTAAAAATGGCACAATGTACAGATCATAATTATATACAATTACTTATGAAGATATGTATCAATTTAAAAAAGAAATGAAATTATTTGCTTTATAATCTCACTCCTTTAATCTGGTATATTATTTGTGTTAGAGTATGTGACCCCAAAGAAATACTTTTCCCCCTATGCTAAACATGAAGATGTTTCATCTTAATCTCTAAAACCGAATGTCAAACCACTTTTAGGCTATAACTTAAAGATCTCTGTAGGTGGGGGGCAGGGGACACAGGGCATTTAATCATGAGCAAATGAACAGTGTCAAGTGCTTGTAAGGTACTAGAATTATAAGGATTAAAAACATCAGTTCCATCCCTTGTCTTGTGGGAAAGAGAAAGTGAAAAAGAATTCACAATAATACACAAGGTAAATTCAAGATAGAGGTCACCTAGTTTAGCCTGGGAAAGAGGGTGAGGTCATGAGAATTTCTAGTAGAGGAAACACAGAAGTTAAGTCCTAAAAGAGTTAAGTGGTTGGAGAGGGTATATGGTGTGAGTGAAGGGGAAGAGAAAAAGAAAATTCCAAGCAGAGGTAAAAGCATAAGCAGAGGGGGCGCCTGGGTGGCTTAGTTGGTGAAGCGTCCGACTTTCTCTTAGGTCATGATCTCGCGGTTCGTGGGTTCGAGCCCCGCGTCCAGCTCTGTGCTGACTGCCAGCTCAGAGCCTGGAGCCTGTTTCAGAGTCTGTGACTCCCTCTCTCTCTGACCCTCCCCTGCTCACGCTGTCTCTCTCTCTCTCCTAGAAATAAATAAAAAACATTAAAAAAAATTAAAAAAAAAAAAAAAGCATAAGCAGAGGTCTTGAGGGACAGTCTCCATGGCCTATGTGGACAACCAAAGCTAGTTGATGGTTGCCAAAGTAAGGATAGAGGGAACGTACCTCAATGTCATAAAGGCCTTATATTAAAAACTCACACTAATATCATCCTCAATGGGGAAAAACTGAGAGCTTTTTCTCTATGGTCAGGAACAAAACAGGGATGTCCACTCTCACCATTGTTATTTTACAAAGTACTGGAAATCCTAGCCTCAGTAATCAGACAACAAAAAGAAATAAACGGCATCTAAATCAGCAGAGAAGTCAAACTTTCACTATCTGCAGACTACATGATACTTTGTAGAAAACCTGAAAGACTCCACCAAAAATTGTTAGAACTGATTACAGCAATGTCATAGGATATGAAATCAATGTACAGAAAGCTGTTGCATTTCTATTCACCAATAATGAAGTAGCAAAAAGAGAAATCAAGAAATTGATCCCATTTACAACTGCACCAAAACCCATAAGACACCTAGGAATAAACCTAACCAAAGAGATAAAAGATCTGATCTGTATGCTTAAAACTATAGAAAGTTTATGAGAGAAATTGAAGAAGACACAAAAAATTGGAAAGACATTCCATGCTCATGGATTGGAAGAACAAATATTGTTTAAATGTCTGTACCACCCAAAGCAATCTATATATTTAATGCAATTCCTATCAAAATACCACCAGCATTTTTCACAGAGCTAAAACAAACAATTCTAAACTTTGGAACCACAAAAGACTACCCAAATAGCCAAAGCAAACTTGAAAAAGCAAAGCAAAGTGGAAGGCATCAAAATTCCATACTTCAAGTTTTATTACAAGGCTGTAGTGATCAAGACAGTATGATACTGGCATAAAAACACAGAGATTAATGGAACAGAATAGAAAACCCAGAAATGGACCCACTATTTTATGGTCAACGAATCTTTGACAAAGCAGGAAAGAATATCCAATAGAAAAAAGACAGTCTTGTCAACAAATGGTGTTGGGATAACTGGACAGCAACATGGAAAAGACTGAAACCGTACCACTTTCTCACACCATACATAAAAATAAATTCAAAATGGATGAAACACCTCAATGTGAGACAGGAAACCATCAAATTCCTAAAGGAGAACACAGACAGTAACCTCTTTGACCTGTGCCATAACAACTTTCTCCTGAGGCAAACAAAACAAAAGCAAAAATGAACTATTGGGACGTCATCTAGATAAAAAGCTTCTTCACAGCAGAAGAAACAATCAACAAAACTAAATGGTACCCTTCAGAATGTGAGAAGATATTTATTTGCAAATGACATATCAGTTAAAAGGTTAGTATCCAAAATCTATAAAGAACCTATCAAACTCAACACCCCAAAAACAAATAATCCAGTTAAAAATAGGCAGAAGACATGAATAGACAGTTTTCCAAGGAAGACATACAGATGACCAACAGACACATGAAAAGATGCTGGATATCACTCATCATCAGGGAAATACAAATCAAAACTACAATGAAATAATCACTTCACACTTGTCAGAATGGCTGCAGTTAACAACACATGAAACAGATATTGGCGAGGATATGGAGAAAGGGAACCCTCTTACACTGCTGGTGGGAATGCAAACTGCTGCAGCCACTCTGAAAAACAGTATGAAAGTTAAAAACAGAATTATCCTACAATCCAGCAACTGCACTAATAGGTATTTACCCAAAGGATACAAAAATACAGTTTTGAAGGGATATATGCACCTTGATGTTTAGAGCAGCATTATCAACAATAGCCAGGGGCGCCTGGGTGGCTCAGTCGGTTAGGCGTCTGACTTCGGCTCAGGTCATGATCTCATGGTTCGTGTGTTTGAGCCCCATGTCGGTCTCTGTGCTGACAGCTAGTTCAGAGCCTGAAAGCTGTTTCAGATTCTAGGTCTCCCTCTCTCTCTGACTGTCTCCTGCTCACGCTGTCTCTCTCTCCTTCTCAGAAATAAATTTAAAAAACCATTTAAAAAAACAACAGCCAAATTATGGAAAGAGCCCAAATGCCCATCGACCAATAAATGGATAAAGAAAATGTGGTATAAGTATATATATATACATAAGTATGTATATAAGTATATATATATATATATTATTCAGCCATCAAAAAATGAAATTTTGCCATTTGCAATGATGTCAACGGAGCTAGGTATTATGCGACGCAAAACAAGTCAGTCAGAGAAAGACAAATACCATATGATTTCACTCATATGTGGAATTTAAGAAATAAAACAGATGAACATGGGGGGTGGAGAAGAGAGAGGGAAATCATAAAACAGACTCTTAAATATAGAGAACAAACTGAGGGTTGCTGGAGGAAAGGTGGGTGGGGGGTGGGCTAAACTGGTGATGGATATTAAGGAGAGAAGTTGTGATAAGAACGGGGTGTTGTAAGTGATGAATCACTAAATTCTACTCCTGAAACTACTATCACATATGCTGTGTGTTAACTAACTGAAACTGTAATAAAATCTTGTACACAAAACAAAGCTAGTCTACAGTTGCCAAAGGTGGGGCATGACAGGAAAAGTAGTCAAGTCCTAATTTTGCAAGGCCTTTTAGACCATGGCAAAGGGTTTGGATTTTGTAACATAAGGAAGAGGGCATCAATGAAGAGTTTTAGATAGAGATTTAGGTGTCAGATTTCCCTAGATAGATCTACTTTGACAATAAAATGAAAGAAGAATTTGAGTAGACAAGACTCAACTCAAGAGAATAGTTAGGGGGCTATTTTAGTAGTCCAGGCCGAGATGGTACCTAAAGCAATGGCAGAAAACATGAAAAGTAAGAATAACATTTGAGAAATTCTTAAAAATCACTGGACTTTGAGAATGATTAAATGAGATGATGAGAGGATTAGTAGAGGCAAGATAGCGGAGAAATAGGGAGCTCTGTGCATTTTGCTCGCCCCCTGTCTCTGAAACAGAGAAGGCCTGAAGCCATAGGACACCGAATCGCAGGAGTTTGGGAGGAAAAGAGAGTACAATGGAAGGCAACCTCATAAGTGTGTGAGTGCGAACTGGGGAAGATAAAAACAGGTCAGGACCCGGAGACACGGAGGGAAGGGAGGGAACCCCCTTCGCGTGGAGCCACAGTGAGTCAAGGGGAAAAGAAAAACTGGCTGAAACTGCTCATAGAACTAACTGTCCCTGGAGAAGAGGAAAAACCTCGGCTTGGGACAGAGAGTGATCCTAGTTCTAGCTGCGGTGCTGACTTTGGGCTGGGTGCCCCGGTCCCAGGCAACGCCAGGAGAAACTGCTCTACTGCCCTCCCGGCTCGACCTCCTCTGGCGGGGAGGCGCCCAAGCTGAGACTGCCCCACTGCTCTCCCAGCTCCATCGGGGGGTGGGGGGGGGGGAAGTAGTTGGCCTGAGACTGAGCTGCTGCTCTCCCAGCTCAAAACCGGCAGGGAAGCGCCCGACCTGTGGGATTGTGTTTCGGGTGGCATCAATAAAGCACAGTCTGGGATCTGGAAATGAGGCAGAGCTTGGGACATAGAACACAGCCCACTTTGGCTACACCCGCGGCAAAGATTGGACCCTAATGAGTGATTTGCAGCGCTTGGTACCAGAGGAAACTGGGACTGCCATTTTTCTCCACACAACCACCAAGACAAGACCTCAGGGAGCGGCAAGTGGGACTGCAGTGGAGGCTAAGACCTGTCCTACAAAAAACCAAGCCCATCCCCACAAGAGAGCTGCTTTTTTTTTTCTTCTTCTTCTTATGGAGACCGGGGCAAGACCAACATGGATACACTGCCATGATTAATTCTAGATCAATTCTTTCTATTCAGATTATATTTTCCCTAGTCTCATTTGTATCCCTCACCTCTGTTGGACTGGGCACTCTGGTCATTGGTTTGCTCAAACAGTCACATTTAATCTATTCTCTAGATGTATATTATACACCTCCACTGCTACCTTTCTATCTTTCTCTCTCTGGAGTAATCAGACTATAGAGTTTCTCTGTGTAACATTATCTGTTTCTTTCTCCTCGCCTCCTACCATATTCTCCTCTTTCTCTAAATTAAGGCTCTTAGTCTCTGTCTGGTCATTGTCCAATTTCGCTTTCTCCCTGCCCTGTCATTTCTCTCTTGGTATATATTCTTCCATCAGCACTACATACACTTTGCTCTTTACTTGTAGCTGGGAATTCTAGTTCTTTGCTTTTAGACTGTCCTTTGTCTTTTGGCTTTTTTTTTGCTTTTCTCTTTTCTTTTCTTTGTTTTTTTTTTTGTTTGTTTGTATGTTTCTGTTTCTTTTTCTTATTTTCTTTTTCCCTTTCAGTTTGCTCATTTGTTTGATTTGTCTGTGTGTTTGTGTGCCTTTGTTCCCTGTGTGTTTGTCTGTCTGTTTTCTTTTCCAGGGATACTTCAAGAAACAAGACAAAGTACACATGATGGAGAGTCCCAAACACCACTATGAGTAGGGAAATAAAATAACCAAACGATAAGAGAGACCAAGAGACAACATTAAAAGAACATTTCCTGAATGGACAGGCACTGGACAGTCAATGAGCCTTCTTCATTTTTATTTTTATTTTTTTAATAGTTTATTGTCAAGTTGGTTTCCATATAACACCCAGTGCTCATCCCCACAAGTGCCCTCTTCCATGCCCATCACTCCCTTTCCCCACTACCCCATCTGCCCTCAGTTTGATCTCGTCATTCAATAGTCTCTCATGGTTTGCCTCCCTCCCTCTCTCACACGATTTTTCCCCTTCTTCTCCCCCATGGTCCTTCGTTAAGGTCCTCCTAATCCTCCCATACGTGCAAACATATGGTATCTGTCCTTCTCTGTCTGACTTATCTCGCTCAGCATAACACCCTCAAGGTCCATCCATGTTGCTACACATGACCAGATTTCATTCTTTCTCATTGCCATGTAGTATTCCATTGTAGAGATAAACCACATCTTCTTGATCCGTTCATCAGTTGATGGACACTTCGGCTCTTTCCATGCTTTGGCTATTGTTGAGAGTCAATAAGCCTTCTTTAATACAGCAGTACTCACAGGTACAGAGTGCATAACAAGCTTTTAAAACTTACAAGAGACAGAAAGCTAGCCAAAATGATGAAACAGAAGAACTCTAAAGAAACTCCAGGAAGAAATGACAGCTAAAGAGCTGCTCAAAACATATATAAGCAACATAATTGAACAAGAATTTAGAACAATGGTCATAAGATTGATCTCTGGACTTGAAAAAGGCATGGAAAACATCAGAGAAGCTACTGCTACAGAGACTATGGAGCTTAAAAATAGTTGTGATGAATTAAAAAATGCTAAAAATGAGGTGCATAGTAAAATAGAGGTGTCCAATGCACAGAGTGAAGAGGCAGAGAGAATAGGTGAAATAGAAGACACAATTATAGAAAAAGAGGAAGCTGAGAAAGAGATAAACTGATCCAGGAGCACAAAAGGAGAGTTCGAGAACTGAGTGATACAATTAAATGGAACAATATTCATATCATAGGAACTCCATAAGAGGAAGAGGGAGGTAAAGGCACTGAAGGAGTACTTGAACAAATTACAGCTGAGAACTTCCACAATCTGGGGAAGGAAACACGTTGAAATCCAAGAAGCACAGAAAACTCCCATCAGATGTATCTTGAATAAATCTTCTGCATGACATATCATAGTGAAACTGGCAAAATATAAGGGCAATGAGAGAATTCTGAAAGCAACTATGGAGAAAAGGGCCCTAACATACAAAGGGAGACCTATTAGAGTAGTTACTGAAACTTGGCAGGCCAGAAAAGAATGGAGGCAAATCTTCAATGTGATGAACAGAAAAAAGTATGCAGCCAAGAATCCTCTATCCAACAAGCCTATCATTCAGAATAGAGGGAGAGATGAAAGTCTTCCCAAATAAAGAAAAATTGAAAGAATTCATCACCAATAAACCAGCCCTACAAGAAATCCTAAGAGGGATTCTATGAGTGAAATGTTGCAAAGAACACAAGGTACCAGAGACACCACCACAAGCATGAATCCTACAAAGAACACAATAACTCTAAACCCATATTTTTAATAATTAACACTGAATGTAAATGGACTAAATGCTCTAATCAAAAGACACAGGGTAGCAGAATGGATACAAAAACAAAACCCATTTATTTGCTGTCTACAAGAAACTCATTTTAGGCCTGAGGACACCTTCAGATTGAAAGTAAGGGGATGGAGAAACATCTATCATGCTACTGAAAGTCAAAAGAAACCTGGAGTAGCCGTGCTTATATCAGACAAACTGGACTTTAAAGTAAAGGCAGTAATAAGGGATGAAGAGGGACATTATATAATAATTACAGGGTCTATCCATCAGGAAGAGCTAACAATTATAAATGTCTACACACTGAATACGGGAGCACCCAAAGACATAAAACAACTAACCATAAACAAAAACAATCTTATGGATAAGAATGTGCTAACAGCAGGGGACTTTCATACTCTACTTCCAGCAATGGATAGTAAAACTAGACAGAAAATTACTAAAGAAACAATGGAGTTGAAAGACACATTGGACCAGATGGATTTGACATATATATTTACAACTCTACATCCTGAAGCTATGGAATTAATTCACTTTCTTCTCAAGTGTTCATGGCACATTCTCTAAGATAGATCACATACTGGGTAATAAAGCAGCCCTCAATAAATATGAAAGAATCAAGATCATACACCAAGCACACTTTCAGATCACAATGCTATGGAACGTGAAATCAAACACAGGAAAAGGTCTGGAAAACCTCCAAAAACATGAAGGTTAAAGAACACCCTACTAAAGACCAAATGGGCCAATCAGGCAAATTAGAAGAAATTTAAAAATATATGGAAACAAATGAAAATGAAAATACAACTATACAAACTTTTTGGGATGCGGCAAAGGCAATCCTAGGAGGAAAGTACATTACACTCCAGGCCTATTTCAAGAAACTAGAAAAAGCGCAAATACAAAATCTAAGAGTGCACCTAAAGGAACTAGAAGAAGAGCAACAAGAGCACCCTAAACCCAGCAGAAGAGAAATAATAAAAATCAGGGCAGAAATAAACAATATAGAATTAAAAAGAACAGTAAACAGATCAATGAAACCAAGAGTTGGATTTTTTGAAAAAATAAACAAAATTGACAAACCAGGCTTCTTAAAAAGAAAAGAGAGCATACAAATAGACAAAATCATGAATGAAAATGGACTGATTACAACCAATCCCTCAGAAATACAACAATCATCAGGAATACTATGAAAAATTATATGCCAACAAACTAGACAACCTAGAAGAAATGGACAAATTCCTAAACACACACCCACTACCAAAATTCACATGGGAAGAGAGAAAATCTGAACAGACCCAAAACTAGTAAAAAAATTGAATCAGTTATCAAAAATCTCCCAACAAATAAAAGCCCTGGGCCAGATGGCTTCCCTGGGGAACTCTACCAGACATTTAAAGCAGAGTTCATACCCATTCTTCTCAAGCTGTTCCAAAAAACTGAAATGGAAGGAAAACTTCCGGACTCACTCTATAAAGCCAGCATCACTTTGATTCCCAACCCAGACAGGGAACCAGCAAAAAAGAGAACTACCGGCCAATATCCTTGATGAATACGGATGCAAAAATCCTCAACAAGATATCTGCAAATCATATGCAACAGCACATAAAAAGAATTATCCACCATGATCAAGTGGGATTCATTCCTGGGTTACACGGCTGGTTCAATATTCACAAATCAATCAACGTGATACATCACATTAACAAGATAAAACACATTAATAAGAAAAAATAAAAACCATACGATCCTGTCAACAGATGTAGAAAAAACACTGGACAAAATACAGCATCCTTTCATAATAAAGACCCTCAAGAAAGTCGGGATAGAAGGAACTTATTTCAACATCATAAAAGCCATCTATGAGAAGCCTTCAGCTAACATCATCCTCAATGGGGAAAAACTGAGAGCTTTCCCCGAGATAAGGAACACGACAGGGATGTCCACTCTCACCACTGTTGTTTAACATAGTGCTGGAAGTCCTAGCATCAGCCATCAGACAACAAAAGGAAATCAAAGGCATCAAAATCGGCAAAGAAGAAGTCGAACTTTCACTTTTCGCAGACGACATGATACTCTACATAGAGAATCCGACAGATTCCACCAGAAGCCTATTAGAACTGACTCATGAATTCAGCAATGTTGCAGGGTACAAAATCAACGTATAGAAATCAGTTGCATTTTAATACACCAATAATGAAGCAAAAGAAAGAGAAATCAAGTAACTGATCCCATTCACAATTGCACAAAAAACCACAAAATACCTAGGAATAAACCTAACCAAAGATATAAGAGATCTGTATGCTGAAAACTATAGAAAACTTATGAAGGAAATTGAAAAAGACACAAAGAAATGGAAAAACATTCCATGCTCATGGATCAGAAGAATAAATATTGTTAAAATGTCAATACTACCCAAGGCAGTCTACACATTCAATGCAATCCCAATCAAAATTGCACCAGTATTCTTCTCAAAGCTAGAACAAACTATCTTAAAATTGGTATAGAACCACAAAAGACCCCAAATAGCCAAAGTAATATGAAGAAGAAAACCAAAACGGAGGCGTCAGCATCCCAGACTTTAGCCTCTACTACAAATCTGTAATCATCAAGACAGTATGGTATTGGCACAAAAACAGACACATAGACCAATGGAACAGAAATAGAGAGCTCAGAATTGGACCCACAAATGTAGGGCCAACTAATCTTTGACAAAGCGGGGAAGAGTATCCAAGAGAAACAAGACAGCCTGTTTAACAGATGGTGCTGGGAGAAGTGGACAGCAATGTGAAGAAGAATGAAACTAGATCACTTTCTCACACCATACACAAAAATAAACTCAAAATGGATAAAGGACCTGAATGTGAGACAGGAAACCATCAAAACCCTAGAGGGGAAAGCAGGAAACAACCTCCTTGGCCTCAACCACAGCAATTTCTTACTTGAAACATTCACAAAGGCAAGGGAATCAAGAGCAAAAATGAACTACTGGGGCCTCATCAAGATATAAAGCTTCTGCATGGCAAGGGAAACAATCAATAAAACTAATAGGCACTGACGGAATGGGAAAAGATAGTTGCAAATGACATATCAGATAAAGGGCTAGTATCCAAAATCTATAAGGAACTCACCAAACTCCACACCCGAAAAACAAACAATCCAGTGAAGAAATGGGCAGCAGACATGAACATACACTTCTCCAAAGAGGACATCCAGATGGACAACCGACACATGAAAAAGATGCTCAGGATCCCTCATCATCAGGGAAATGCAGATCAAAACTACAGAGATACCACCTCACACCAGTCAGAGTGGCTAAAATGAGCAAATCAGAGGACTCTAGATGCTGGCGAGGATGTGGAGAAACGGGCACCCTCCTACAGTTGGTGGGAATGTAAGCTGGTACAGCCCCTCTGGAAAACAGTGTGGAGGTTCCTCAAAAAATTAACACTAGAACTCCCCTATGACCCAGCAATAGCACTGCTAGGAATTTACCCAAGGGATACAGGAGTGCTGATGCATAGGGGCACATGTACCCCAATGTTCATAGCAGCACTCTCAACAATAGCCAAAACATGGAAAGAGCCTAAGTGTCCATCAACGGACGAATGGATCAAGAAGATGCAGTTTATCTATACGTAGGAATACTACACGGCAATGAGAAAGAATGAAATCTGGCCATGTGTAACAATGTGGACGGAACTTGAGGGTGTTATGCTGAGCGAAAGACATCAGGCAAAGAAAGACAGATACCATATGATTTCACTTATAGGAGGATCAGGAGCAACTTAACGGAAGACCATGGGGCAGAAGGGAAAAATAGTTGGGGAGAGGGAGCAAGGCAAACCATGAGAGACTCTTGAATGCTGAGAACAAACTGAGGGCTGATGAGGGTTGGGGATAGGGGAAGGGGGGTGATGGGCGTGGGGGGGCACTTGTTGGCATGGGCACTGGGTGTTAGATGGAATCCAACTTGACAATAAACTATGAAAGAAAATAAATGAGATGATAAGAGAAGGAATTAATGTTAACTAGATTTCTAGTTGGTGACTGTACTTCCATGCATCCTTTTATACACACATATGCACATACTCGTTTTATATAAATGGGAAAATAACTGTAATACATGTTATCTTCCCTTCCTACTTTTTACAGACATAAACAAATAGCCATGATATGCATGTTCTTAAAATCATAAAATCATAATAAAATATACACTGGATTATTCTGTCACTGTTTTTGAAAAACTATAATTATTATATATATATAATTGCAGTTATATATATTTTCAGAAGTGTATATACATATGTACATGTATATATACATACATACCTTTATTATTTATCACTGAACAAATACAGTTTAGAAACTTCTAATGGCTGCAATAATAGTCTCAAGGATGTAGCACTTCCAGTCATTCACCTCCTGATTAGCTTTGTGTTGTTTTTGTTTTGCCCTTATGGATGATGATAAGCTATCTATGTATCTGTGTATCTATGTATCTATCTATGTATATATCTATCTATATGTTTTTTCCCAAAGACTACACCAATTCACATTTCCACCAGAAATGAATGAGATCCATTTTCCTCACCTCTAAATTTAAATGATACTTCATTTTAAGAGGAAGAGGAAATTAAAAGAAGGGAGATGAGAGAAACAAGTATTAAGATAGAGAAATGAATGTACAAGGCTCTGAGAAAAAGAAGGTAACATGTATAGTAGAAGGAAAATGAACTGAGAAGTCACAAAGACCTGGATTTAAATTTGGTTCTGCTGGCATTTTTACTTTTCTAAGCTTTACTTTTTCTCTTCTCGAAAACAGATTATAGCAACGTCATATGGCTGTTACCAACAGTAAATTAAAAAATGTGTTTAGGATGATGTCAAATAAAAATCCGTTCCTTTCCTCTTGCCCAGCAGAGTCAAAAATGTAGAGAAACTTAACAACTTTATTAGATTCAGCACTCATACTTCTGCACTCTTCCAACCCCTGGCAACAAATGAAATTGTCTCCAGTGACCTCTATTTGTTGGGTTCCAGGCTAAGTGCTGTTGGCATAAGGAGCAAAAGATGGCTATGGCTCCCATAGTTCAGTATTCCTGGAAAGTTTCTTATTCCTACTCTGGATGATTAATTTATTTAAATGCATCAAGAGCATAACTGATTAATGTGTTAGAAAGCTTAACAGAGTTGTAAAGACTGTACTCCAAACTAGTTCTAACAGGAGGGGGTATATTAAAAACAACTATAAGAAAAACCCAACATTTCACTGCAACTATTATTCATAATAAAATTAAAGAAATTAATATTATATGTTGATACTCTTTACTCCAGGAGATGGAGCTTAATCTTTCCTCCCCTTTAATGTGAACTGGACTTAGTGACATGCTTCCAAAGAAGAGAGTATGGAAAGTAAAAAATAATAACTTCACGGTGACGAAAACTTGCAGACGTTAACTTAACCAAGAGATCCAGGTTATGAAAAACAAGGAACAACTAAGAAGCTGTCACACCAAAAGAAACTAGGGACACTTAATGACTAAATGCAATATGATATCTTGGATTAGATCCTAGAACAGAAAAAGGACCGAAGTAGAGAAATGGTGAAATCCAAATAAAGTCTAGAGTTTATTTAACAGTACTGTACTAATGTTAATTTCTTAGTTTTGGCAAACATACCATAGTTGTGTAAGACATTAACATCAGGGGAAACTGGGTGAAGGATATATGTGAACTCTGTACTATGTCTGCAACTTTTCTGTAAATCTAATCTTATTCCAAGATAAAATGTTTATTCTTAAAAAGGCATTAACTCTAGCTGCTTTAATTCAGATTTTTATAAGAATGCTTCAATCTCTTTTCTGAGATCCTAAGGTACAAGCTTCAAAGTTGCCATTGTGTAAACATCTTTCAATGAGATTCCTTTGTTTATTCTACTTTTTTCTAAACAGAAATAACTGTATATTCAGTCTGCTTGCAAAGTTTGAGAACACTTTAATTGGTTTTCAAGGCTCTAACTGAGGTAGTAAACATAAGCAGAGTCCTTCTTCCCAAAGAAAGATTTGTTAATTTGCAAATAAGCAAGTTCGCTTACATAAACTGTATTATAACTATATTAAAGAAAATGAACTTCAGACAATGTAAATAAGTTTCTCAATTCATACTCAAGAATTCTACACTAACACTAATTTTTTTCTTCTAAATTGTTGAATCTCTTAGGCCTTTATATTATCAGTATTTTTCATCAATTGAAATAGTATTAGAATTTTCTTGGCTATCACAAGAAAAGTTATGAATAGCCAGACCTATTGGTTCATTTCCTTACAGAAAACAGACTTTTGCTACTACTCCAAACCTGTTAGAGAATACTTTTTGTTTTTCCTTTTTAGTAGGCAAAAGCACACCAAAATGGACAACACACATAGTTATATGGTGCTGATATGTACAGCAAGACAATTCTAGGGATGGAGAAAAACCACACACAATAAAAACATCATGACAAATGAATACGGTTTCTCTCTGGTGTTTGTTCAGTACTGGTCTGTCCAATGCTTTTCTGTGCTCTGTCTACAACTAATATCTAATTTTCACCCCTGAAATCTTTTGATTGTTTTCTAAAAGATAGCCACTATTTTAATGGTTAAAATCTATGTTAGGTGTCATAGCAGCTTGAAGGGTGGGGAACCTGGGATGGGCTGGTGTTCTTTCTAGCCTAGCCACAGTCACCACTGGAGCAAATGTGAAACATGTTAGAGAGAAGGAAAGGATCAATCAGTAAACTTGTCACTGTGTGCTCACTGCACGAAATAAATTTTTATATCAAGAACGCATCTCCATTGGAACTATGCTAATGACCCTGTTCCAAGGACCACATTCCCTACTTCCAACCCATTCAGCTTCATGGAGCATGTTACATATCACTAAGTTAGAGATAAGATCTGACCCTGGCAGAACTTAAATAATAGACCAGCAAAAACATTTTTTGATAGGGCATTTTTGTACTTTAAAGATCTCAAATGGACAGAAGGCTCATCATCTAGCTTAAATGCAAGTGCCAAAAATGAGGAACAAAAACTGCTCTAAGAAAGTTGAGTTTGGAGAAATTAAGTCTAACAGGTATCAAAAAAGGCTGTAGGAGAAGTGAGCACTTAAGTAGGACACTGAATGATTTTGACAAGATAGGAAGGGTCTTACAGAGAAAACAAAGTAGGTAAAAGTGTAGGTGTGAAAGTATATAACAGGTATAAGAGTGGGTGTATATGTCAGTGTAGTAATGTTATGTATTGAATGTCTGTGTCCCCTCAAAATGTATTATGTTGAAACCCTACCACTCAGTGTGATGGTATAGAGATGGGAACCTTTGGGAAGTAATAAGGATTAGATGAGGCCATGAGGATGGAGGCCTTATGAATGCGATATGCCCTCATAAGAGTCTTGAGAAAGCTTGTTCATTCCCTCTGCTCTCTGCCTTGTGAGGATACAAATAGAAGTCACCAATCTACAACTTGAGAGGAGGGTTCTCACCAAAACCTGACCATACTGGAATGGTGATCTTGGACTTCCAGCCTCCAGAACTGTGAGAAATAAATTTCTGTTGTTTATAAGCTACTCAGTCTATGCTGTTTTTAAAACAGCAGCCCCAGGTAAGACAAGTTAGGAATACAGGTAGCTTTTAAGAAGGAAGATCATCAAAAATGAGATCAGAGAGGCTTGGGACAGATCTAAAACAGCTTTATAAGCAACTATGGAATTTATTTGGGAGACCACCAAGCTTTTGAGTACTATAGAAAAATGATTTAGTACACTCTTTTTTTTTTAGAACCATTTTAGGTTCACAGCAAAACTGAGCTAAAGGTACAGAAATTTCCACTATACTCCCTTCCTCCTACATGCATAGCCTCCTCCATTATCAACATCCTCCACCAGAAGGATACATTTGTTACAACAGATAAACCTATACTCTACTCCTACATTATAATGATCCCAAATCCATAGTTTACATTACAGTTCACTCTTGGTGGTGACATGTCTCATGTATCATCTGCCACTATAGTATCAGAGTAGTATCACTGCCCTAACACAATTAGCCCTATTACTTTAAATTTTAAAATAAAAGCCAGAATAAATGAAGCTCCATAAAGCTTTTCAATACCAGGAAGATAGTTTTCATGTTAAAGAAAAGCACATAGGGGTCTTCTTGCTTCTTTTGTGCATATTTCAAATTTTTAATCAAAAATTTGATTAAAAAGAGGAAAAGCATGTCTCTACTAGGTCAACTACACAAAGATTTCATAGAAATCCTTGCACATTCAGCCTTTAGTTTTCTCTTTAACCACACTGCCCTTTAGAATACAAAGCATTCTCCATCCCGCAGATATGGAGGACACTGGGAAACTTCTGACGAAGATGAGAAAATTTGTTACAAGAGACAACTCTGGAGCACCTCGGGGGCTCAGCTGGTTGAGCATTTGACTGTTGACGTTGGCTCAGGTCATGATCTCACGGCTGTGAGACTGAGCCCCACATCAGGTTCTACACTGACAGTGCAGAGCCTGCCAATCTCCCTCACTCTCTGCCTCTTCCCTGCTTTCTCGCTCTCCCCCCCTTTCTCTATCCCTCCCCCACTCCCAGGTGTGCACGCACTCTCAGTAAATAAATAAACTTTAAAAAAAAGAGACAGTTCATAAAATGATAAGTTATAACCAAGATTCTTCTAATTCTGAATCCCTCAAGACCAGGGAAAGCCTGATGAAATGAAAATGTTAACACTTTTAGGCAAGCAAAATAAACTCGCAAAAGGGAATTTGCATTCCTCTTAGAGAATCTACTACTGTATGCATCAAATCACCACATTGTGTATCTTAAATATATTCAATTTTCATTTGTCAATTACACTTCCATAACGCTGGGTGGGGGGTGGAGGAAAAGAAACTCAGCTTGGATTAATCCTCTTCCAAATCAGATACATGTTACCTCTACCATCAACCTCCTCTATGTCCTCCTGTCAATCCCTTATTACCAACTGTTCACAATTTTCCTGTTCCTAGGATTTAAGTAAACCTTCTCTCAGTCCACAAAATTCAGAGTTAAGTAAACATTCTCGTTCCATTTCAACACGTGAAAATTGATGCTTAAAGTCAGGTGACATGGAAGGCCACATGGTTAGTGGCAGGGATGAAGAGAACACAGGCTGTCTGACAATTACTCTTACTCCAGTACTCATTATGCTGCATCAGGATGACTATTTCAGGCAGCATTATAAAGAAATGCCATTGTAATTAAGGTGGCTGAATTCTTTGCACGATAAAATCATCAGCAATCGAGCCTGACATTATTAGTTGTTTTTAAAATCCCAGCCTTGTCCTGCTGATCACAGGGATGACCTAGTTTAAACATATGGATATTTGTTTCATTTTATTTAGCTTCACTGGTAGTATTCATGCATGTGTTTAATTCTATTTTTGATCCAAACTGCCAGAATATATCTTTTTGTAGTAGGTTCTCTACGAGAAAAATGATTTAGAACTGTGTTTTAGAAAACAAACTCTGGCAGCTATATGGAAAAAGACTGGAAAGAAAAGAAATTAGAGGCATCCAAATCAGTTAGAAGGCTACTCCATTCGTGTATGGCAGAGGCAAGCCCTTTAAGTCAGGCAAAACCTCTAAAAAAAGAAACAAGAAGGAGTGGATATGAGAAAAGGAAGTCAACAGGATTTATTAGATGTAAAGACATGAACAAGGAAAGAGTGATGACAGTAAAGAAGATGGGCAACACTAGAAGAAAAACAAGGAAGATAATGAATTTTCTTCAAACATGCTGAGCTGGAAGTAGAGAGAAAGGGTAGCAAAGACCTGCCATTTCTCTTCCTTAATTTAGTTATATACTGTTTGAATTTTTAATATATTTAATTTGATAAAAGAGAAATTAAAAGAAAAAAGAAGTCAGGGTTCAGAGCAGGAGAAGGAAAGGGAGTTATCCTAAACTAGATGTTAATACAGAATATAGCATCATAACTTTGAAATATTTTGATTCTTCAAATATAACATTCCCAATTTAAAACCCAGGAAAAAAATAAATTTTGGTATACTCATACATTAGAATACTGTTCAGAAATTTAACAAAAAGAGAATGAACTACATGTAGGCAACAACATGGAAAAATTTTAAAATAATTATCATGATTTAAAGAAGTCGGACAAAGAGAGTCTATATTGTTTGATTTCATTTTTATAAAACTCTAGAAAATACAAACTGATCTATACTGACAGAAAGCAGGTAAGTGGTTTGCGAGACATGAAGAGTATATGAGCAGTCTGGAGATGCATGGGGAAACTTTTGGATGACATAGTTATGTTCATTATCTTGACAAATGTATACATATAAAAGTTACCAAACTGTACACTTTATTTTTATTTTTATTCTAGAGAGAGAGTGAGAGAGCGCTCAACTGGGATAGAGGGATAGAGGGAGAGACAGAGTATCTTAAGCAGGCTCCATGCTCAGCACAGAGCCTGAACTGGTGCTCAATCACATGACCCTAGGATCATGACCTGAGCAGAAATCAAGAGTTTGACTCTGAACCAACTGAGCCACCCAGGCACCCTTGTACACTTTAAATACATGCAGTTTGTTGTATGTTTAGAAAATATCTCAGAAAAAAACCTGTAAAGGACATATTTCCCTTCTTCTCCAGTTATTCTTATTTTCAGTGGAAGTTCCTAGGCTTTTTATAGCTAAATTCTCTTTTTAAATTATCCCTTTTTCTATAAGTAAAGCTTTTAAAAATAACTAGTAACAACAAAAAATTCACTTTGAAAAAACAAAAATCTAAGTTACAAAATTGAGAACTCTGACCAATCTGAACAAATGTTGCTTCAAAAAGCTGGATAACTGGAAAACCACAGCAAAAAATGCCAACCACAAACCCAAACTCTAACCTTAATCATGACCTTAAATTTAACTCTACCACTAACCAGTATCCCCTAAATTCTAACCACTAACTCTAACCACAAACTTAACCTCTGGAGACATCTCTGACCTGCAGGATATGAAGCACCCTAACCCTAGCTCTAAACCTAACTCTAACCCAAACCCAAACACTAACCCTAACCCTAACCTTAAACCCATTCCTCTGAAGAGATCTCTGACATTCAGGATAACAGGCACATACCCTCACTCTGGCCTTAACCCTAACTCTATTCTAGCCCTAAACTGAACCCTAATCCTAGATCTGAGGGGAAAAAAAGAGTTGGTATATATTTACATACATACATACACACAATGGAATATTATTACTCAGCCATAAAAAAGAATGAAATCTTATCTTTTGCAATGACATGGATGGAACTAGAGAGTATTATTCTAAGTGAAGTAAGTCAGAGAAAGACAAATACCATAACATTTCACTCATATGTGGAATTTAAGAAACAAAACAAATAAGGAAATGGAAAAGAAGGAAGGAAACAGAATTTGTAGTATTTCTGAAAATGAGTGTGTAGAGATCAAAACAGTTAAAAGAAAAGAAAACCCCAGCAAAGGAACTTGGCATTACTGAAAGTAAATGTATGATTTCCATTATTTCAATACCGAAAGTAGTCACTGATTTCCTCAACCCAACTCATCCACCAGTATTATCTCTAAAGTATCCCCAGGGACTCGCCAATGTGTATTCTAATCTAAAATTGTCCTCTTATGTCTTCAACAAACCTACTAAAAGTACTTCACTAGTAGGTACCCTAAAGTAATTTTATCCCCCAAATGATCAACTTACTCTGTACAATCACATGCAGCTCAAACTGTTTTTTGGTTAGAAAGCAAGTATGAAATAATAATTACCAGAAAGACTATATAGGTAATTAACTATTTCAACACTGACAGTTCAGAATAAACAACTATCATAAGCTTTCTTTTTAAAATTTTTTTAATGTTTATTATTTATTTTGGGAGAGAGAGAGACAGAGAGAGACAGAGTACAAGCAGTGGAGGGGCAGATAGAGAGAGACACACACAGAATCCAAAGCAGGCTCTAGGCTCTGAGCTGTCAGCTCAAAGCCCGAAGGAGGGCTCGAACTCAGGAACTGTGAGATCATTTACCTGAGCGGAAGTAGGACGCTTTAACCGACTGAGCCACCCGGGCGCCCCTAGCATAACTTCTTTAATGACCTCCATGTAGGCAATGAAAAACAATGGGCAATTCATATCTCTTAGCTTCAATGAGAAAGATTAAGTTCACATCCCTCTGCCTTGATCAAGAAGAGATCTTGTCCTTGGGGTGCCTGGGTGGCTCAGTCGGTTAAAGCCTCGGACTTCAGCTCAGCTCATGACCTGGAGATTCCGGAGTTCGAGCCCTGTATAGTGCTGACAGTTCAGAGACTGGAGCCTGCTTCAGATTCCATGTCTCCCTCTCTCTCTCTCTGCCCCTCCCCCTGCTCCTGCTCTGTCTCTCTCTCAAAAATAAATAAACATTAAAAAAAAGAAAAAAAAGAAAAAAAAAAAGAAGTGATCTTGTCCAAATTGGGAAGATCACCTCTGTATTGCTGACTGCAGGTTAGATAGGTAAATAGGAGCAGAACAGAAGCCTACATGGTCAGATCAGCAAATCAATTCTCAAGTCCTACACATCAAGAAGGGACAGACATAAAATTTGAATCTTGATAAGACTTAAAATGTAGACCAACAAACATTTTACAATAGGGATTTACTGTACTTTTACTATTAGGAAGATAAAGACACTGGAACATCTGGACTGATGAGTAAATGACTACTGTAGAAAGCTTAATGATCATTTAAATATATATGAAATATATACATATGAAATACATACTTACATGTATTTTGATTTACAAAATGCTATGAAATAACAAGCACTCCTAACACAAGGCCCTCAAATTAGTCATTTCCTGGAACTTAAGTGAGAGCTAGTTCATTTGCCTTCATTCCATTAAAATCAAGGTACTACATTCGAAATGAAGACTCCTAAATCTCTACACTGGTAACACTCAGCAGTGAGACCATGGGCAAATCATAGATTCTCTCTGGGCTGAAAGTGTGTGATTCTAAGATGTAGAGAAACCAAGAGCTTGAGTCACAAGATCTATGACTCTCACAGCAAGACCAAATAAGGTTTCCCATAATCCATACTTCATTCCAGTGCCTCTCTCGAAAGCCATAATTTTGTAAATATTTTTTAAATGGCCGCAGATGTTGATTACACAAAATACTTGATACTGTAAAATCTGTTCAAGTCTTCAAGAATATAATCTGTCTTTATCAAGCCTCCAGTGTATATTAAGCAGCCATTAGTGACTGCTCTTCCCCTATGCTTTAAGAATAATGGTAAAAAAATGTTTACATACCCATAGGTGAAAATAATTGTCAAGTAACTTTTACTCTTATACGCACATTAAATACTTGTAACCGTTATTCCTAAATACACTTAAAATGTCATCCTAAAACTGAATGTGCATGGTAGTCTATTATGGGATTGGTTAATGTTTTGGCACCTAAACCTTTTCACTGTTAGTCACTCATTTTAAAGCTACCACTAATTGATTTTTCCAAAAAGGTCTTAATCCACAGCAGTAAGGGATAGATTCCTTCAAAATTGAAGAGGCACTGGGTCTTATGAATCAAAATAATTTTTCCTTATTATTAAAGATTAAAAAGTGGAAAAGAATATTTAGGTATTTTGTATTTTAAAAATTACGTTATGACATTAAATAGAAAGCAAGAAAATCATGAGAATGTGTAGGAAAATATAGCAGAAATATTTCTCAGCATTTCCCAAAATGTTGAGAGGTTAGTCCTTGATGGTGAAGATTATCGGTGGGATTTTCTTTCTTTTATATATATCAATTTTTATAACGGGGAAAAAATCTAAATAATTTAAATAATTGACTCATAAAACGCGTAGGGTATCCCTCCACTAAAGTCACAAAGATCATAACACCAGAGAAGACACTGAAATAGGAACAAAGAGTTTTGTGAATATTCTAACAGATATACCCTTAAATATTAGAACCCTCCACAAAGAGAAGAACCTCCTTATCTGATAATAATAAAAAGAATAGCAAAGAACCGCATGTCATTTCGCCTCACAATACCTCACAATTGGAACGTGGCTCAAATAAATCCCACTAATTATAGAGCCTCAAACACTCATTCCCAACTACTCCAGCACTCTGGCAGCCTCCCCCTCCCCACCGCCCCGTCAAGTGTACGCTATTTGGATTGAAAGTATGGACTTAATTGTCCCTCTTCAAGAATCTTACTCATAATCACTACTCGTTGAGGAATATGAACCCGAGTCGCTGACCCGATCTTCATAATCGCAATTCTCATCTTCTTGTGACGAGGGATCTCCAGGGACCTCATCTGGGCTCTGACGCGAGCCACACGAAACCGGAGACGCCATCATCACGGATGCAGTAGCTACCAGTAATGTAATTCAAATCTCGCAGCTACCGCTCGCCATGGCCGCCATGTTGTCTCCGCTTGGAAAGGCGCAGAGCTCACGTGACCGCCAATCCTTGGCTGCAATTGGTGGCAGCTTGAGTTGCCAGGGAGACAAGGAAGCTTTCCCGAGAGAGAGAACTGAAAGACGCCAACGAGGTGAAATTTCTAGGAGGGCGTCTCACTTGGAGGAATATAAGTAGCTAAAACTTCACCACTTAGGCTCTCCCAAACGCACTCCTTGGAGCAGTATAATTTATTAACAGCAGAGACCCATTTTTTTCCTTCCCCTTTTCTTCTAGTTTGCCCTTTGCCCTGTGTTTCTAAACCGAACAGCTGCCCAAAGCCTTAGAGGCTTTCCACTTGGGGTTCCCATGCGGTAAAGGAAACTCCTACGTACCTTTCCTCAGGGCCTCTGCATCTGTGCTGGGAAGAGAGCTTTTAAGCAAATCCACTAGGTGTTAATGTAAATAGGCTCCATTGTTTCTTTGGTTTTCTTATTGTTTCACAATTGCAAACATTTTTATAGTTTTCCAAGCAGATACTGTAAATTGCTTAAAATAGGAGGCAATGTGAAATCAACTGCGCGTTCATTTAGTAATTGTATAATTTGATTAAGTGTTATCACTGAAGTTGGAAGTGTATACTGGTAAATTTTATCGGTATTTTACGAATACCTACAAGTATTTTTTTTCTAAGTACAAAATAATAGCCTTTATTGAGAATCAGCCATTTCTCAAATTACTTGTTCTATTGAGATACTATGCTGGGTATTCACATACTATGAAGTAAATATCCGTATACTAAAATAAGAAAACTGAAGGTTGGGTTATTCATCTTAATGATCACATGGGTAGAAGGCAGCAAAGCCACATAAGAATTGAACCTAGGTTATGAACTACTAGATTATATTTCCTCCTCAGGATCTAGTAATTCAACTATTACAGATCTAAGAAAATAAAGGATGCAAAAAATTTTATGAAGTTTGTGAAAGTGGAAAGCTGAAAGCAATCTAAATATTCAACAATAGGGGAAAAGTTAAATAATATACTTTTCTACATGAAATATAAATATTATGATAGAAGTATTTTCAAAGAATAATTCAAGGGAAATATTCATGTTATAGCAAGTTAAAAGATATAATATTTTATGATTTCAATGGATGGATGCTGGAGATTCAACTTAAATTTCATGGGCAGATGGTGGAGACTGAAATGGGCAATTTTTAACAGTGGTAAGTATCATGATAAATAGAGTTCTAAGGAATTACCCAAAGGAAGATAGACTGGGGCATGGAGAGCCATAGCAAATTTCTTGCAGTAAGTCTGAACTTCTCTTGTTTTATGGGGTATTATGTTCCAAACAGAGAAGGGTAGAGATAAGTAAGTCTTCCCATGGCCCAAAGTGGTTATATGCATGCAGAATTCAAAAGAGTCTGAGCAGTAGCAGGCCAATAGTATTTAAACTTTCAAGCTGCAGTTTAGTTCCATTTGTCACATTAAACTCTGTACATTCAAATAGCCTAAATTTTAAGGTTTTGCTGTACTAATTTCTAAATGTGCTTTTTCATAGTTGTATCCCAGCTATTGAATAGTTTTTTAGCTTAATTTGAATTTATAAAATTGTTTTTATCTTATATGAGAGCTATAGAGCACAGAGCTTATACCTGTTTATTTAAAATTATAATGTAAAAAAGTTTAAGTCATTCCTGGAAATCCACATCCGTTTTTTTCCTTAGGAGAGGTCTATATATGACTCAGATTGGAGAACAAGGGACTAATCCATAAAGGGATATTGGGGCAAAGGAGGTCCTTGAGGTGGCAGGAGAATCTGGCACCTATAGCACAGATGGAAGGACATGACCTTACTGACATATCTTCCTCCAACGTGGATCGTAAAGGAAGGTGCAGGTGCGGATGCTGATTTGCCAGTTTTAGTCAGGAAGTTGAAACATTCTCCATTACATAATGGTGTTTATTTTCTCAGGTAAGTAGAAGGCAACCTTGCCAGGTGAAAATGAGGTAAGGTAATGGAGTTAGAAGTTTGAAGAGAATGGATCCCAGAAGGGAGGGAAACAAATATTTCCATCAACACTGAGGTCCAAAAACTGTACTTGAAATCAGAGAAACAATATTATAAAAAAAAGTTGGAATCACTGCAATAGTTATACTATGTTTCATGTTAAAATATACATACTTAACTCTCACCACAATCTCAAATGTTAAGAATTTTAACATTTTAAAAGCATCTTATTTGGAAGTAAAAAAAAAAAAGACATTCTAAATAGTAACAAAAAAACCCCACATTTTCTTCTATAAATGACACTCTTTTCTTTATAAACATCTAATGATTTCATGCACTGCTCAAAAATGTTCCATGCCACCCCATTAGAGAATAAACTCCAAACTATGTAGTCTCTTTAAAAAAAAAAAAAGATTCCAATTCTACAAACAATTGTGCACCACTTAGAAATTAGATGCTTTGGGGCGCCTGGGTGGCTTAGTCGGTTAAGCGTCCGACTTTCGCTTAGGTCATGAACTCGCGGTTCGTGGGTTCGAGCCCCGCGTCGGGCTCTGTGCTGACTGCCAGCTCGGGGCCTGGAGCCTGTTTCGGTCTGTGACTCCCTCTCTCTCTGACCCTCCCCTGCTCACGCTGTCTCTCTCTCTATCTCCTAGAAATAAATAAAGCATTAAAAATTAAAAAAAAAAGAAAGAAATTAGATGCTTTATTTCCTGCATTAATCAAGTTAATCAAATGTGCCCAACTTGCCAGATCAAAAGATCCTCTCGGGTTCTTGTTAAATATAGAGATTTTGAGACCTGTCCCACTTCTGAAAAATCAGAATCTCCAGGGAAGTTGGCCTGGAAATCTCTATTTTAAATAAATGGTCCCACCCCTCAATGATCCATAGATTTAGGTAAACTTGGGAAACACTGCCCCAAGCCTCCCCTCAGTTCTAATGCTTATTATCTGCAAGCTCACTGACCGTTTCCACAATGGGCTAGAACTTACTAGACCTCCTGATTTTAGGTCTGGCAGACAGACCTCTCCCTTGCTCCAGAACCTACCATCTATAGAATCTTGAGCAAATCAACCTCTCTGAGCCTCACTTTCCTTATTGGTAAATTCAGATATTGATATGTACTTCATAGGACTGTTTAGAGGTCTAATAAGTCAATGTATGTAAGATACATAGCACATAAAGTGTCAAAAAAACTTAAGCTATTTTATAGATCATTTATTTACTCATGCAGTCTTGCATTGCAAAAGCCTATATTTTCCTTCAAGATCCAATTTGCAAGAAGCCTTCACACACTCTTTTTCTATGTCAGTGACAATTCCTCTTTCCACCTTCCCCTTATATCCAATACAGTTTTGTTATAACAAGTATCAGTCTTCTTAGTATCTAAATTATTTAGGAATCTTTGCTACCAAATGACAAATTCCTGGAAGATATGACCGGGTCTTTTTTGTTTTTGTTTTTGTTTTTTTTTTCAATCTTTCATTTTACGTAAGGTTGAATAGGAGCAAGAAGTGCCATATAAAGGTATCTTTTAAGAAATGTTCTTCACTCTAGATATGTCTCTGAGTTAACTTCCTTGGTTAGTCTATTTCCATATGTTAGATTAATAGACAAAATCTGCACCCCCAAAGGGTTATCACTTTCCTGATCTTTCACAAAAGAAAAAAATAATAGCAATTATTTTATATTCTTATTTAAATTTTCAGGGTGTGACATTAACTAATCAGATTTCCTGCTTTATGTCATATTTGTACTAAATTAATATTTTACAACCTTAGATTTACTAGAGGGAATGAAGAATGGAAAAGATTAACATGCAATTTTCAGGGCCTTTTAAAAAATACTGACTTTGTTTTATACTTAGCAATTGCTGGAAGACTTAAAAGAGACTGGGGTATATTCTCAATTTTTATTTTCTACTATACAGATGGCCAACCATCTCTAAGAACTAAATATGTTTAGTTTAGTATATATATGACATAAAGTCCTTATTTTCATAGTTTACTCTCTCAATTAGGCAAACAACAAAATTCTGACATAAAATAACCCAGATAAGAACATAATTAAATATTTAGCATTTTTAGCAGGTCCAAGAGTTCTTTGGCTAGTAGTAATGGAAGCTAGCAATGAGAAGTAAATGAAAACAGGGCCACTTGACGTCATGTCCATTAAAAAATTTTAAACTGCAAGGTTAAAATTCACAGAACTTTGCATTGTTAGATACTAATATCCTCTTAATTATAAACATGAAAATAATTCATGAGCCGTGTGGTAATCCTGACAACCCCAACCATTTTAAAAACCATGAATAAATAATTTGGTAGACCAGCAAAACAGCATTTTAAAAACTGAGGCATCATAATGTGGGATTTTTAGAATTTGAGATAGTCATAAATGAATAACATTTCAGCAGTTCTATGTTTATAGAATTGGATTATCTAAAATTCTAATTTTCCTATATAAAAATTGAATTACCAGTTAAAATGTATAGACCTTGTTCCATAGAAATCATGCATTCTCTATTTGAATAATAATGAAATACATATGAGAACACAGAGGTAAACATAAAAGTAACTGAAGTAGATGGCACAAAGCTCAAGCCCAAAACCCTTAATTTACCCCTATTTATCCTCATTTTATACTTTCATTTACAAATTATAAAAAGTTGATGAAACGTTCTACTGCCATAAATCAGTAGCTGCCAATCAGAAGGAAGGGAGGCCTCCTTAAAACAGAAATACAATAGCAGCAGAAATTGTTGATGGCTGACAATCTGCCAATGAAGAGGAAATCAGAAACAAAAAGCAGACACAGGAATTACCAAAAAAAATAAAAAAACAAAAACAAAAACAAAAATTCATAGCTTATAATTGAGTATCAATTGCCCTCAACAGCACCTAAAATTAAAAAAAAGAAGAAGAAAGAAACAAAGAAAATTACTGCATTGTCCAGCCCTACAGTAATTTGATAAGACTGAAAATGCTTGATAATCCCTAAGTGCCACGCATCCTCCAATCACATTCTCATCCTGATTTTGCCACTAATAACCAAGTGTATGTGGATAAAATCAGTTTCATCATCTGAAGCCTACAATAATAATCCCACCTAAGGATTATTGTAAAGGGTTGCTAAGAACAAAATACCCTTGGAATCTAATGCCCCACACTTAAAGAAATAGAAGACTGTGTGCTATATGCTATATTTAAATGTTTTTGATTTGGAAGCACCTGGGCAACTCAGTTGGTTAAGTATCTGACTCCTGATTTTGGCTCAGGTCACAATCTCAAGGTTAGCGAGATCAAGTCCCATGTTGGGCTCTGTGCTGACAGCAAGGAGCCTGCCTGAGATTCTCTCTCCTCCCCCCTACTCTCTCTGCCTCATGCATGCCACTCTCTGTCTCAGTAAATTTGAAAAAAAAAGGTTTTTTATTTCAGTATTTTCTTTAATTTTTACTTTTTGAGCTTAAAAGATATTTTATTCATCAGGAGTGTTATCTAACAGGGCACACCTTTACCCCTGAGGCTTCTGGATATTTGAGATATTTTAAATATGCCATTTTGCTATTGGCAAAAGTATGAAGTTCAGGTTATCAAACATTTTGAGAGACTCACTTCTTGCTCTTTTTTTTTTTTCGTTTGTTTTGTTTTTGTTTTTTTGCTGGCTTATATGTCAGAACCCACTAGCACTCTAGCCTGGACCATCCCCATATACTAGCCATTAGGCTTTGGCCAAAATTCAGCTGAATTTTCTGAGTCTTTAGGAATAGCTATTGTTCTGTGTTTTGTTTTGATTTTTTTAGGACACTTATTAACATAATCCTTTATATTTCACAGAACTTTAGTTTTTTAGAGCAGTTACATATCTGAAATTCACACCACCACCCTATGAGGTGGTTATTATCCCTTTATATTACAGGAAGAACAGAAAAATATAGACAAGTTAAAAATCTTGCAAGTCACACAACTAGGACATAACAGAAATAGGACTCCAAGGGAATGGTTAAACGGAAATAGCCTTGTGCATAGGTTTTTTATTTTGTAAGTCAGCCAAAATTCTTATGAGCCCTAATATAATTATTTGGGTACTTCTTGTAATCAAGATGACACAAATATATGTTAATTCACTTAAGAAAAAGTAACTGAGAAACAATCGTGAAGCTTTTCCTTGACTCTGACAACCTGTAACTTTTAATCAAAAGGCAGGATGGCTCCCCCTCCCCTGTTGTTATTTTAGTCTTGACCATATTTTGTAGCTAACACCTCACTCATGCAGAGAAAAATTTGCAACTTTGCTTCACTTTGGGTTTGGCTGAAGTATCTCTTTCAAAAGCACAGCGATTTAATGCTTTACATTTTGAAAACCATACTCACAACAGAAAATACACAGTAATTAAAAAACACTCAGAATATTTATCCCTTAAAATAATATGTAAAAGCAAGATAGAATCGTCTTGCTATTTCTCTTGTCTATCAATTTCCTATGGCTCAAGGCTATTGGTCTCTTTAATGCAATTGCCAGAATTTTGAGGATATCTTACAAGGGACGTTTTAAAGAAAACCATAAAAATTTTATAAAACTGATATAAAAAATAGGCCATGCTCTGGAGTAGTCAATAAGGGCTATAGTGAGTAGATAAACATGATTTAAAAGTTATCTGGTTTCTCTAAGTTCTATTAAACTATGTCTAAATTTATATATACAAGCAAAAGACTTGATGAAATAGGAGCTTGTGTGGTAATATAGCTTCATTAAATGAAAGAGAAACCTCTACAGATTTCTCAAAATTTTTAATAAATGTTTGAAAACATTAAGTAATAAATAACCACTAATGAAAATGACACATCACAAAATCAAAAAGACTTCCATACCATGTTAAAAATAAAGCACCGTTAGCCATGATACTGACAAACACATTTATAGTTTCAGATTCCATTGGTTCCTATAGCATGTGGGAGCAGTTATTTGTAATTCAGATAGAGTAGTAGAGTAGTTTTTCATATACTGAACAGGTTTGTTCCAGAAACACTCCACTATTTACTTCTGAGATAATCATTTCAGTCTTGATGACTATAGTTTAAACATATTCTTTTGCCCTGGTTCATTCAGACACGTTTGTGCTTTGGATCTGAACCCCGGTAGCGGTAATCAGTTTGGAATTTTTTGGCACCTGACATTTAAAGTATGAAATTCTGTTGCAGTAGAGTCTTAAGCATTTAAAACAAAAACCTGTCCCAGCTTTGTCAAAGTCATGCTGTGAATGAGTTTCTAGTTAATGTTTTGGGGATTACTGCTGGACTGTAATTTTATCAAATGCAAGGGGATTTGTCCTTGGGAAGTTAGCAGAATCCCCTTTTAGCTACTCATTTGACAATATTTTATAGTATATGGCAGGGGCTCTCTTCAGGGGAGGGGTGAAGGAAATCAACTGTGGAAAATTGCAGGTTTCAGAGGATGGCTTTTAAATCGAAGAGACCCAATTTCTTCCTTGCACAATGTCTTTCTTTTTAACTCACACTTCCAACAGAACAGGATTTGTACAGCTCATATGGTTTTGTACAAAGACTTAAAAGGGTCACTTGAAACGTTTACAGATGAGAGAATTCACATAAACCTCCCCCTGACAGATATGTACTAAGGGCCACTTACTCTTTCTCACCACAAATGTATTCAAGAGATACTTTTGATATATTTCTAAAAGTTTCCCCCATATTTTGTCTTAAGAAGGCCTGGCTTTCCTAGACTTAAAGCAGCATTAGCTGCCTAACATTTCATCCATCCTCTCTAAACCTTAAAATGGAAAGAAAATTCGCTCTTCATGTGGATTCTTATTTCTTTTCTATAAACCCATCAGAGTTATCATGTAACTTAATGTTCGTTGGTCTATTTTGCATAAAGTATAAGGTTGGACGAAGGTATCAGCAGTAAATTAATACACTAGCAGTTTACGGAAAGTTGGGGTTCTCCTCCTTCTTAGAGGAACTCTTAAATTTCCTTTGTGTAGTTGTGCGTGTAAACGGACGCGCGCGCGCGCATGGCATGTATGTGCGTGCGCGTGTGCCTGCGTGTGTGTGTGTTAGGATTCAGATTTGTTAAAAAGTGACTCATTCTAACTCCAATCACAACCAAAGTCCAAACAAAACTCTCAGCTATTTTTTCCTGGAGAAAGGCTAGAGGTGTTTAAAGAACAGCTTTGCTTAATTGTTTTTCTCTAAGTTAGAAAGTGGTGTTTCCTGGAGGAGGGTGGATAACCCAGTACGGGGGCTAGACTCCCAGCGGCAAGACCGAGTGGATCCGGAGCATCCAATTCTGGAAAGGGTGGGGCGCAGGTCCCAACGCCCTCCCGCGGCCAACACCACAATAGGGAGAATCCCGGGACTCCTCACGCTGCACCCCCGCAGAAAAGTTGCCCCTCCCCTCGCCGCAATCCCCGCGACCAGAGGGCGGTCTTTCCCGGGCCCCCCGGCCCAGCACTGACCTGTGTAAGAGGACGCGCTGCACAGAGTCCAGGTCCTCCAGGTTCCGGGGGGCAGGTTTGGGGATGCTGGACCTGCCCACCTGAAACATGCCCACTTGAGCCTCGCTGCAAAAGCGTACGATAGGTCACAGGCAGAATGCGGAGGGGGCGGCCAGGGCTCTCCCGCGGCACGCACGGCGCCGCCTGCCTCGGGCACAGCTGGGGCCGCGGCTGCGGAACCCCGAACTGAAAGAAAAGGCTGTCAGCTTTGGACACTTAAAAACCTGAGACAGAAGGGCAGCGGTGTGCAGCGACGGCTGTCCCCGTCCTTCGCCCTCTTGCTAACCCGCCTGGATCTTGGAGCCCCGAGGCGGGCTGCGCGGCCACCCTGGAGCGGGAGGCCCCGGGGCAGGTGGGTGCTCAGTCGGCAGCCACCGCCGCCGGGGCTGGTCAAGCCCTCAGTCCCCCTCTTCCACGTCCTGGTTCCTCCACCCTTCCAACTTGTCGGACCACGCTTCAAGGTCCCTTGCGCGCGCGAGGAGCCGGCCAGTGCCTCCGGCCCGGCGGTCCAAGGCTGCGCTCTTTCGCCGCCTAGTGCTTTTCACTCTCCCTTCCTGGACAGTAAGGCTGTCCTGGGCGAGGGACACCGGTGTCCAGGCACCGCCCCCAGAAAAGGAAGCTACCACCTGCAGCTTGGAGGACCGTGAGCAAAGGAGGAATGGAGGAGGCAATGAAAAGAGAGGCTCCTGCGGCTCTGGCTGTCCAAGGAGGACTGGAAAGGGCGTATGAAAGAGAGGTGAATTAGGTTTCAGTGGTTGGTGGGAATTTATATTCTGCCTAAGAAGCCACATATATTCATAAATTTTGGTAAACATATATTGGTTACCTGTGATGTACCAGGCTGAGTTCTAGTCTTCAGAAATAAAAGGATGAATAAAAGGTGGCTGCCGACCCGTCTAATGTCCGTATTCTCTTTTGGGATCTGTGTGCTTTAAAAAATACACTTCACCCTAGAAGATAACATAGGAGGGAAATGTAGGTGGCCTTGGATATGGCGATTTTTAAATGCAACACCAAAAGCATGTGCCATGAAAAAAAATTGATAAACTGGACTTCATTAAAATGAAAAACTCTGCAAAATAAGCTGTCAAGATAATGAGAGGAGAAGCCACAGACTGGGAGGAAATATTTGCTACAGACATATCAGAAAAAGACTGTTATCCAAAAAACACGAAGAACTCTTAAAATTCAACAATAAGAAAAGGGACAAACTCATTTAAAAAATGGCAAAAGACCTGACATGCACTTCACCAGTGAAGGCACACAGATGGCAAATAAACGTATGAAAAGATGCTCCACAGCATGTCATTAGGAAATTGCAAATTATCACAACAATGAGATACCAGTATACACCTATTACAATGGCTAACATCCAAAACACTGTCAACACCATACTGATGAGGATGTGTAGCAACAGGAGTGTTCATTCACTGGTGGTGGGAATACAAGGTGGGATAGCCACTCTGGAAGGGAGTTTGGAAGTTTCTTTCAAAACTAATTATATTTGTACCATATAATCCAGCGATCACATTCTTCAGTATATACCCAAATGACTTGAAAACTTATGTTCACAAAACAGCTTGTACATAGATGCTTATAGCAGCTTTATTCATAATTGCCAAAACTGAGAAGCAACCAAAATGTCCTTCAGTTGGTGAATGGATAAACTGTGGAACATCCAGACAATGCAATATAATTCATTGCTGAAAAGGAAATGAGTTATCATGCCGTGAAAAGACATGGAGGAATCTTTTATTTTTTATTTTTTTTTAACGTTTTATTTTATTTTTTGAGAGACAGAGCATGAGTAGGGGAGGGGCAGAGAGAGAGGGATACACAGAATTCAAAACAGGCTCCAGGTTCTGAGCTGTTAGGCTCAGCGCTTGAACCCATGAACATGATATCATGACCTGAGCCAAAGCTGGACGCTCAACCAGCTGAGGTACCCAGGTATCCCAAGACATGAAGGAATCTTAAATACATATTACTAAGTGAAAAAAGCCAATTTGAAAAGGCAACATACTGAACAATTTGAAAGACAACATATATAGTTGATACCAACTATATAACATTCTGGAAAAGGCAAAGCTATGGAGAAAGGAAAAAGATGAGTGATGTTTATAGCAGCTTTATTCATAATTGCCAAAACTGAGACTCAGTGATTTCCAAGGAGGATAGGGGGAGATGAATAGGCAGAACACAGAGGATTTTTAGGTCAGTGAAATTATTCTGTTTGATACCATAATGGTGGATAAATGACTGCTGATAGATTATAGATTACAGGATTAATTAAAAGTAGTAATAGATTAGTTTTAAGATATAGGGTTATTGGTTGGAACTTGGCTATTCATTGTAGGATTTCCAAATGTCACTATATGTAGGGCTTTTCTCTTGGGTTAGTTTCTTGAACCCTGGCTGCTAGTGTTCTGGGAACCAAGTGGATAAAGAAGATGAGGATTGGGGATGTCATCTCTTAATAAATATAGACTTTCACTTAATCCTTCTGTCTTATTTCACCTCTGCTCTATACTCTGCCTGGTCCAAGAGTTTCAAGAATCTAGAAATATCTTTTGATTCAGAAATTAATCTTTTTAAAAAAGGTTTATTTGTTTTTGAGAGAGAGAGAGAGAAAGTGAGCAGGGGAGGGATAGAAAGAGAGGAGGACAGAAGATCTGAACTTGGCTTCGTGCCGATAGCACAAGCCCAGTGTGGGGATTGAATTCACAAACTACGAGATCATGACCTGAGCCAAAGCTGGATGCTCAACTGACTGAGCCACCCAGGTGCCTTAATTCAGAAATTAATCTTTTTTTAAATAGTTTATTTATTTTTGAAACAGAGAGAGACAGAGCACAAGTAGGGAACAGGCAGAGAGAGAGGGAGACACAGAATCTGAAACAGGCTCCAGGCTCTGAGCTGTCAACACAGAACCCGATGCAGAACTTGAACCCACAAACTGTGAGATCATGACCTGAGCCGAAGTCGGCGCTTAACCTACTGAGCCACCTAGGCGCCCCCAGAAATTAATCTTAAAGAAATAATAAAAACTTAAGACCATATGTTCATTACTGTATGTTATCAAAACAAATATATAAAAGGTATAAATATCCAAAATTAGTGTAATACTTAAATAGGTTAAAGTCTGTTCATACAGTGAACTGATATGTGTTTACTAAAATGAAATTTAAATAGAATGCTTAATGGCATGAAAAAATATTTATGATTTAAACTTTAGCAAATATTCAGGAGGTAAAACCATATATTCAGACTTTGTTAACTATGTAAAAATTGGGAAATTGGATGGATATTCACCAAATCTTAAAAATGATTACATTTGGAAGTAGAATTGTGATTTTAACTTTCTCCTTAATGCTTTTCTCTATTTTTCAAAGTTTTATACAATAAATATATATTAATTTCAGAATCAGGATGTATTCCCATAAAAATATGTAAAAGGAATCATTTGAAGAAAAGTTGTAAACTGAATTCTACAGGTGAAAATTTTCAACAATCTCTTTTAGATTTCCATTCTCAGATATACATAAGTGGTTTTGTGGAATATTGTACTATTTAAGGATACATGGAAAACCTGCTTTTTAAAAAGGCCCATTACAAATCTCTTATATAGGGAATCATTATTGTGTAACTGTATTGAATAATTACTGCTTTATCTTAAATTTTTAGTAATTTACCTTTTGTTTGTAATTATTAGATAACTTTTCCTTCTGACATCAAATTTTGTGAGAAGTCTATGGTGTTATAGATTACTATTCAGTTATGTTTTCATAATAAATCTGGGTTTACATATGTTATACTGTCATAAAGTGAGATATATCTGTAGCTACTTGTTTGCTCTTAAGAGCAAAAAGCTCTCTGACTGATGGCAGAAGATGAAGTTAGAGAGTTCCACATGAGAAGAACTGTCCAAGATATTGTTCATTTAGAGAGGGAGGGTCAATTCATGAAGGAGAGTGGGGGGCCTCTAGAAGCACAAAGTGGCCCTGGCTGACTGCCAGCAGGGAAATGGGAACCTTGGCCCTACAACTACAAGCAACTAAACTCTGCCAATAACTTGAATTAACTTGGAACAGGATGTTTTCCCAGACCTTCCAGATAAGATTTTACCCAAAAGAAACCCTGATTTTGCTTCTGTGAGACCATAAACAGAGAACCTGGTTGAGCCCTCCTGGACTTCTGACCTATAGCATGGTGAGCTAATAAATGAATTTTGTTTAGGGACACCAAGTTTATGGTAATTTTTAAATGTAGGAACTGTTTGCATAATAGAAAACTAATGCAGAGTGTTTTCAAGGTTGGTTATGGGAAGTTGTCTATGGAACCCATGGCTCCTGTGGGTGGAAGTATCTCTAACAGTGCTTGGCCACTCAGATGCAGGCATGCTCTCCAAGACACCACACTCTCCTGGCTTTGGTCTTGTATGGTCAGGTTCCTCTGCTTTCTCACAAACTCTCAAGATTGGAGTGCTCCTCTTAAGACATACAATGAATGCCTTCAAATGTCTGAAAGGCCATCATGTGAAACAGTGATTGTTTTATCAAGTACAGCTTCTGAGGTTAGAATTAGGACAAGGAGACTTTTTTATATGAAAACAGATTTATACTTAATACATACTGCAAGTTGGGATTCTTGGGAAGCTGACTATGAGACGGAGATTTCCATGTAGGAAGTTTACTGGGAAGTGCTGTTGGGATCAACAGCTGTGGGGAGAGTGAAGGGAGAAGAACTGGGTAGAGTGAGAAGCTGAACTGCAGGGCAGCCTTAACAAGGGCCACACTCAATCCTATGGGCTCAATATCGGATTATCCTGCAGAGTTGTCCTGAGTTTAGGCAAACGGATAGGCTTTTTTTGTATCTTCTTATCATTTCAGAAAAGAGATATGTTGTTGGGCAAAGTGACTCTCCAGCCGATGGCAGTTTCTGAAGAGGGACTCAGCTGAGAGCCTCAACAGTCAGCATTCCCAGCAGGGTGGGGAATGAATGCCTCCCTCCTAAAAGGGGCAGAGAGTGTGTGGAGTAAGGATTGTGGTAGTACATCACAGCATAATACAGGAGGGTGACAGGGACCTCCATCACTGGAGGGGTTATCAACAGAGGTTGCAGGATCCTAGCAAGATGTTACACAGTTGGAATCTGATATTTAACAGAAAAATAAAGTGGAGTGTGAGAGCTTGGAGAGCGTCTGAATCCCTTTCCTTTGTCTTTTCTAGTATATCTGGTTGGTTCAGTTGTCCATGCCAACACTGCCTCAACCTTGCAGCTTTCAGGGGGTAACCATTTGTGTACTCTCTGACTTAGGAAAAAGACATACCATGGGTGAAAGTATGAAGCAGAGTCTTGCTTCTACGCCCGCAGACAATACATACATAGGATGTCTAGATGTTTTAAACTATAGAAGTATCTTGATCTTCACCTGGAGAGATTAGCTTTGTTCAGCTTTTCTAATTGGCAGAACAGGTTCCTCTATTTCCATTTACACCTTATCATTTAGGAGGGGCTTTTGGCTTAAAGGTAGATTGAAATTATTTTCAATTATCAGGGCAGTTTTATTTGTTGAGTAGGTACTCCTTTATGAAGAACTTGAGAACCTATATTGCACTAGAAAGTGGAACAAAAAATAAACTTTGAAAGCCCTTGACTACAGAAGACACAAGAAGGATGAATAACTGAGAGAAGAGAGGGAGGCTGGATAGGAGTAAGGAAGAAAAATAGGGCTTCTGGGTACACACCAGCCTATGCTGGATGGTAAAAAAAAATGTTCTGTACCCATTGGACTCTACGTGTGTTTATGATTGAATTGTAAGATTGTCTTTTCTGCTGTGCTCTTCCAAATATTTAGGGGGTAGAATGGCAAAGTTATAACAATTTAGCATTTCTGACTTTTTCTCATTTATTTAACAAATATTTAATGAGTACTCCTAAATGAATATTACTGTGTTGTCATTTAAAAATTCTTTAAGAACTCTCTATCACTTGGTTCCTTTTCTATCTTCCTAACTACTGGAGGCATAGTATTTGATGCTCAGACTCTCAGAGGGCCAGCCAGGCATCCTGGCTGCTTTTTTAGGAATTGGCTCAAACCTACCATGCTGCTGTGCCCTGTCTCAGGCTGTTCCCACTGCTCTCCTACTGCTAGTAGGAGCCTCTATTTGCACCTCCCCTATGTGACATTCTACTGATAAACACTTGCCATCCCCTGAGCCACTGAAGCCACAGTTAGGCTTTCTTATCCAACACATTTAATAAATGTGTGGAAAGATGGACAGAATGATAGTCAGGTAGATAAAGTTTCATTTGCCTGAATGCAAATCCTTTTTGTGTGCAAATCCTTAGAACAAAATAGGTGGGAAGAGGTCCTTCTCTCACCTGCTCCTCTCCCTGGGGTCTGGCATATACTTCTTTCTTTAGGAGCTGGGGATTATTTGAGTGGTAGAAAAATTGTTAGTGATACCCCCACCTTCTTGAGTTGGAAGTTACAACTCAGTCTTGGAATATAGGAAAGAGTTTTGAACATGTTCTTGGGTTCTGTGTGTTTGTGTGAGCTGCTGACAGTAATGATGTTGTTTAATAATGGACTGTACCATCCTTCATTCCACCCTTAAAGGGCTCCACAGAGATGAAGGTAAGGTTAGCCATAAGAACGTGTAAGAACCTGTGTGGGAAGGGAAAATAGACAGGGAAGTACTATAAAGCCTCTGTGCTTTTGTGAAGTACCTTTTAGTCAGTCATGGTCCAAATATAAGTAATGACAGGGTAAAGTGGTAAAAATAAAGATGATGTGTCCACATAACTGAGAATTAAGGAAATAAGGCAATAGCCTCACAGAAAGTCAGTGGTTGTCACATCTGACTCATGTTTATTTGGGGGGCACATTTATGAGTACAGACAGATAAAAACAATACACTGAGTTGAAGAGACAGAGTTAGAATTTGGAGAGATGAGAGTGGGGCAGAGTACCTGAAAAGAGAGAGATACATGGGGAGGAGGGGGCTGTGTTGCTATTACCAATGCAGTCTCTCATTGTCCTCCATGTACAGGGGCCAGATTATTTAAAAAAAAATTTTTTTTAATTCTTTATTTTTGAGAGACAGAGTGTGAGTGGGAGAGGAACAGAGAGAGGGAGACACAGAATCCGAAGACACAGAATCCAGGTTCTAAGCTGATATATCAGCACAGAGCCCAACACTGCGCTCAAACTCACAAACCGCAGATCATGACCTGAGCCAAAGTCAGACAACCAACTGAGACACCCAGAAGCCCCATGCAGGGACTAGTTTATAAACCAACAGACATTCATTAATGATTCATATTTATTTTCTCATTCTTTCATTATTTCCTCACTTAGCTGACATTCTTCTGTAAAAATGAGCTCCCTCTATGACCTTTGTCCTCATGGATTTAAAAAAAATTAATGTGTTATAATCTATTCTATAATTACTCTTTTTAACAATTTTGTTTGAGAGAGAGAAAGCAGAGGGGTGGACAGAGAGAGAGGGAGAAAAAGAGAGAATCTTAAGCAGGCTCTATGTTCAGCACAGAGCTGGATGTGGGGTCTAATCCCATGAC
The DNA here is from genome assembly GCF_003009895.1 of Hyaena hyaena. NCBI lineage: Eukaryota > Metazoa > Chordata > Mammalia > Carnivora > Hyaenidae > Hyaena > Hyaena hyaena. The sequence goes on from NW_024082473.1 coordinate 100,168, forward strand.
TCTAGGGTCATGATCTAAGCCAAAATCAGGAATTGGATGCTCACCCAACTGAGCCACCCAAGTGCCCCTGTACTTACTCTTTTTGATGTTCAAATTGTTCTAGCTCCTGTGTTTATTTGAATGTATCAGTTTTTCAGGCTTCCCTTACTTTCTGACACACTAAGACATTCCAGACTCACCTGTGTTTTCCTGCCCTAAACTTATAATCAGCCCTTTAACAAAGTGGTCTTTTTTTTTTTTTTTTTTAAGTGGGGAGTGACATTTAGGCAGCAAGATCTGGGTGTTGGGAGACAATTCTCCATGGTTCTCTCATGTTTCTGTACATCTTGTGAGTGATGCAGTAACTGACTTTTGTTCTAGAGTCTTTTTTCTAGACTCTTTTTTCAAGAATGTTTGTCTAGTAAACAGCCTTAAAAGGTAGAGATAATGTCTCCCTCCAGAGCAAAAGACAAGTTTGTTTACTGTCCAATATAATAAAACCAATGTCTTCCTCTGGGGTAAATTATGTAGAATGGGAAGGCTGTTCCCATTCTACAAGACAGCCTTTTCATTCTATAAGATTTGGATTCCTGAGGTTCAAGGTCATTTTGCAACAGAGTCCATTGCATGTACAGACATCACCTGGCTCTTTTCATGTTGCCCTGCGGGAATTAGGGCTGGGGAGATGGCACAAATGCTGATACTCTGGTGATTGCTATTTCTGTGATAAATCCTCCTGCTAGCTCAGGAGTTCCTTGTGTTCTGCTAGCATTCATGAAAATATGGCAGGCTACCTTATTAAGTTGTAAGTAGGATAAAATCTCAGACCCTGTATAGTTCTTGACAAGGGAAATAAGAACTAGTATGCCTATGTCACTGCCACGAGTATGTCGTTGCTTCTATGCCCTTTCAATGACAGAACATAATATATTTAAAAAATAAGTTGATATATTAATACCTATTATTGCAAAAGAGTGCCACAAGGCTCTTCCTCTTCTTCCTCTAACCCATATTTACATTTTTCTTCTTCCACAGAGAGAGAACTTCAGTTCCCAGAATATCAATATATTCACTCTTTTATTCTCTCCTACAATTAGGATATGATATAAATTCAGATTAGAATTATTACGCCAACTAAAACCAAGTCTTCTAAACATTTCTTTTTGTCCTTGGAGTATGTCAACTAAGGATACATTCAGATTGCTATATTTTATTTTATTTTTTAAAATTAAAAAAATTATTTGAGAGAGAGAGAGAGAGAGAGAGATGCAAGCATGGGAGAGGAGCAGAGGGAGAGAGAGAGAATCTCAAATAAGTTCCACGCTCAGCATGGAGCCCAATGTGCTGCTGGATCCTGCGACCCTGGGATTATGACCTGAGCCAAAATCAAGAGTTGGATCCTCAACCTACTGAGTCACGAAGGTGCTCCAGATTACTATATTTTAAAAATACTTTAATTCTCTTTTTCTGTGATTATGTTATCAAGTCAATGTATAATTAGGTTAATTTCTTTTTATTAAAATACAACTTTAGAACTACTCAGTTGTATGGATGTTCAAATGTTTATTCAACCAGCCTCCTGTGGATGGGCATTTAGAGTATTCCAAATATTTTGTTATTACCAGTAATGCCACATTGAATAAACTTTTTTTTTTTTTTTTTGTGAGGGGTGTATCTTCAGGGTAATTCCTAGAAGTGAGAATGCTGGAACAAAAAATAAATGCACATACAGTTTTGGTAGACAATGCCAATCCCCACCCAATGGATTATATCATTTTGTATTACCACCTGGAAAGTTTGTATATGATTGTTTCTTCATAGCTTCAAGTGTGTATTGAAAAGCTCGTGGGACATTAGGGTGGCTCAGTCAGTTGAGCATCTGACTCTTGATTTGGGCTCAGGTCATGATCTCATGGTTCATGAGATCGAGCCCTGCATGGGGCTCACACTGGGCATGGAGTCTGCTTGGAATTCTCTCTCTCTGTCTCTCTCTGACCATCCTTTGCCTACATTCTCTCTCTCTAAATAAACTCTAAAATATAAAGAAAAAGAAAAGCTTCTGAATTTTTGCCAATATGAAAGGTAAAATTGGCATCAGTATTGTGCATTTATTTTTTTTTATTTTTTATTTTTTTTAAATGTTTTATTTATTTCTAGGAGAGAGAGAGAGAGACAGCGTGAGCAGGGGAGGGTCAGAGAGAGGGAGTCACAGACTGAAACAGGCTCCAGGCTCCGAGCTGGCAGTCAGCACGGAGCCCGACGTGGGGCTCGACCCCACGAACCGTGAGATCATGACCTAAGTGAAAGTCGGATGCTTAACCGACTAAGCCACCCAGGCGCCCCAGTATTGAGCATTTATTTTATTATAGGTGAAAATTATGTATTTTTAAATACGTTTAAGGGTATTTTTTTCTTTGGGTTTTCTCTCCCTTTTAGTTTTTAAAAACTTATTCCCCTCATGGTCTTATTGAGGTAAAATAGATGTATTATAAACTGCACACATTTAAAATATCTGATTTGTTGAGTTTTAACATATGTATAATGAATATTCTAATTACCCCCAAAAGTTTTGTCTTTGTAATCCATCTTTTTGTCATCCATTATTCCCATCCCTGGGCAAGCACTGCCTCCCTTCTATAACTTACAGATTCTTATTCTACCATATTTCCCATTTATTTTGAGGTTTCTGTGCCCTGGCTAGTGGGGACATAAACTCTCCCCAGTGCTGTAACAGCTCTGAGGATTGTTCCACCTGCTCATTACCAGTGGTTCTTTCTCTGGCCTCGGGAGTTTCCCTCACATGCATGTTATTCCTAGTACTTAGTTAAGACTCAAGAGGAATCCTCTTTAGATCCCTGGACTTGTCTATCTACACAGCCCTCTCCTCTCCATGCATCCTCTTTGGTACTCTGCCCTATCTTTACCTCACCAAATTCTAACTCTGTCTTCTCAACTCAGTGGAGACAGCTTGGCTTTGTTTGGGCTCCCCCTCTTTTTGTTGTGGCCTGGAAACTCTCTTCAGGCAGTAAACTGGGGCCATCAAAGGCATGACTTCATTTGTTTTGTTTCTCTCAGGGATCATGCCTTATGTTGCTTGCAGTCCAGTGTCTGAAAACCATTCTTTCATGTGTTTTGTCTGGTTTTCAGCTGTTTCAGATATGATAGTAATCTAGTCTCTGCTACTCCATTATGGCCATAGTCATAAAGTTTCCCTTATTTTTATGAATTTTTTACATATCGGAGAGATGAGCTCTTGATATATGCTATCTGTTCAAATATTTCTCCTAGTTTGTCATTTATCATTTGGTTTTGTTTATGGTGGTTTATTTTTCATGAAAAAAGCTTTTTATTTTAATGCAGTCAAATTTATTTAACATTTTCTTTTGTTGCATCTGGATTTCAGATCACTTTTACATCTTTTTTAATTAATTTTTTTTTAGGGGCTCCTGGGTGGCTCAGTCGGTTAAGCATCTGACTTAGGCTCAGGTCATGATCTCAGGATTCGTGGGTCTTAGTCCTGCATTGGGCTCTCTGCTGTCAGCACAGAGCCCACTTTGGATTTTCTGTCCCTCTCTTTTTCTGCTCCTCCCCCCATTCATTCTCCCTCTCTCCCTCTCAAAATAAATAAATAAACTTAAAAAATTGTTTTACTTAGAGAGAGAGAGAGAGAGAGAGTGAAGGAGAGAGAGAGAGAGAGAGAGAGAGAGAGAAAGGGGCAGAGACAGAGGGAGAGACAGGAGACAGAATCCCAAGCAGGCTCTGTGCTGACAGTGTGGAACCTGATGTGGAACCTGACGTCACAAACCCTAAGACCTGAGCAGAAATCAAGAGTCTGACACTTAACCCATTGAGCCACCCAAGTGCCGTCAGGTCACTTTTAGACAGCTTTTCCTACACTCAGATTATAAAAGATTTCCCCTTATTTTTCTACTGCTTGTATGGTTTCTTTGCTTTTTTTTTTATATATGAGTTTATTTTGGTATATGGTGAGAAGGATATATCTAATTTTTATCTTCTTTCAAATGATTATACATTTGAATAATCAAATGGACAGCATTTATTAAAAATCTCATCCTTTCCTTGTCATGTGAGATGCTACCTATGTTACGGTAACAAAATAACTTTCATATATACTTGGGTCTATTTCTGGAATTTCTGTTCTGTTCTACTGGTCTACTTCTCACTAACACCATGCTCTTTTCATTCTAAAACCTTTTATTATATTTTAATTTCTGGTAGAGCTATTCTCTTCTTATGGCTGTTACTTTTCAGAATTTCCTAGATATTCTTTTTCCACATGAGCTTTAACATCATATTTTCTAGCTAAAAAACAAAACAAAACAAAAACAACAAAAAAAACCCTGGAATTTTTATTGTGATCATATTATAGTTAAATATTAACTTAGGGAGAAGTAATATCTTTATTATGATGAACCATCTTATTCATTTTACCTAATAGGTCTTTCTATAAGTTCAGGCCTGTTTTTGTGTTCTTTAGGAGAATTTAAAAGTTTTTTTACATAAATTTATTCCTAGGTATTTTATATATTTTTTATTGCTTTATAACTGATATTTATTTTCCCATTATGCTAAAAGAGACTTTGAAAAGATTTTATACTTATTATTGGTCTCCCCACCCCTAAAATAAATAAATATGATTTGCACACTTTGCCTTATAGCCAGTACCTTACTTAATAGCGGAACACCAGAGTCATCCCCACAAAGACCTGGAACAAAGCAAAGATGCTCTTTTAACTGGTTGTTCTTTGTCTATATAAAGTCTATTGATTTTTGTATGTTAGTTTTATATCCTTCTGTATTATTGAGTACTTTTTAAAAAGATTTTTTTAAATGTTTATTTATTTTGAGAGAGAAACAGAGTGTGAGTGGGGTAAGGGCAGGGAGAGAAGGAGACAGAATCTAAAGCAGGCTCCAGGCTCTGAACACTCAGCACAGAGCTTGATGGGCTTGAACTCTTGAACTGTGAGATCATGACTTGAGCTAAAGTCGAACATTTAACTGACTGAGCCACATAGGCGACCTGAGTACTTTTTTGTTTTTGTGTTTGTTTGAGTTAGCTTTACTAGTGATTCTACTGGGCTAGCAGGTATACTATTATATCATCTGCATATAGAAAGCATTTTACTACTGCTATTCTGAGTAGTATGGTTGCTTGTTTTCTATTGCCAAATTTCATTGCAATATGATGTTAAGTAGTAGTGGAGATTGTGGGCATCCTTGCTTTGTTCTTGTTTTTTGCTTTTGTTTTTGTTTTTGTTTTTGTCAGAGTGCCTTCGGTGTTGCCTTACTAAATAGTGTTGCCTTACTAAATAAGGTACAGGCTTTAAGACTAATTCTGTAAAATTGTATCATATTTATTTGGAGGGGGTAGTGTAAGTTATATTAGTTTGTTAGAGCTCTCACAATGGAATACTGCAGACTGGTTAGCTTAAACAACAGAAATTTATTTTCTCACAATTCTGGAAGCTGGAAGTCTGAGTTAAAAGTGTTGGCAGTTTGGGTTTCTTTTGAGGCCTCTCCTCTACTTGCAGATGTCTAACCATTCACTGTCCTCCAGTGGTCATTCTGTCTCTGTGTGTGTCCTAATTCTAATGAGAACATAGTGGATTAGGACCCACCCTAATGATCCATTTTAACTTAATTATATCTTTAAAAGTCCTATTTTGAGATACACTTCTTGGGGTTTAGGCTTCAACATATGAATTTTATGGGGGGGGGGGACACAATTCAGCTCATAACAGACCTTATCTGGAATGGGTGTAAAATTTTGTCAGACTTTTTAACATGAATGAAGATATTCATAATTTTTGTCCTTACTTACATTATTATAATAAATTATAACAATGGATTTCCTAATACTGAATTATTCTTACATTCTAAAGTAAATCTCATTTGATCTCATGTATTATTTCTTTGATGTTTTGGATTCTGTGTGCAAATATTTTATTAAGGATTTTTTAAAAATATATATTTTTTTTATTTCTAAGAGAGAGAGAGACAGCGCGAGCAGGGGAGGGTCAGAGAGAGAGGGAGACACAGAATCTGAAGCAGGCTCCAGGCTCTGAGCCGGCAGTCAGCACAGAGCCCGACGCGGGGCTCGAAACCACGAACTGCGAGATCATGACCCAAGCGAAAGTCGGACGCTTAACCGACTAAGCCACCCAGGCGCCCCTATTAAGGATTTTTGCATTAAAATTACTACGTAAGGTTGGTCTGCAATTTTTTTTTTGCCTTATATTTACATGTGTACATATCAATGCTATACTTGCTTTGCAAAAGGATTTGGGAGTTTTGCTTCTTTCCCTAAGCACTAGAGCAACATATATGCCATTGGGATTATCTGATTTTTCATCTTTTCAGGAGAATTTGCCTGTGAAATCATATGCACTTGGTGTTTTCATTTGGGGTATTTCCTTAATAATGTTTGCTGTTTTCTTCTATACATCTTTTTAAACTTTCTGTCTTTACTGGGATCAACTGGGTAAACTGCATTTTCCTAGAAAATTATTCAGTTCATATAGTTCACATTCATTTGCAAAGTAACCTCTTATGATTTTAAAATTAACCTGTTTTAATGGTCATTTTCTTGTCATAATTTCTTACTTCGTGAAAGCCTAGTTACATTTATTGACATGTCTTAAGCATTGGTGATATTATTTCAATCCTGAAATCCCTACCGTAAAACATACCACAGGGGGTGGTGGAAGAAGGTGCAAAATAGCCGTTCCTGAAAGGCGCATCCTTCTTTCTACATGATCTTCATCAGTTTTACCTGAAGAAGCCTCATGGTTATTTTGCACTTAAAAATAAAGTTATAGCAATCAAAAACAACTTTGGGGCAAAATAAAACATTAGAGAGCTTTGAAACACATGGAAATAGCTGACAAACTGCAGAGCACAGATCTTTGGCATAGAAAGGTCTGCTTAGTAAAATACTGGATCATCCAGACATGGGGCTCAGTTCAAATGCTACATTTGAAATGTCCTAACCAGAAATGTAGTGAGTAAATTAGTGACTGTCTTTATAAAACTGAAACATTGAGGTATCACTATTTATAGTGAACTTAATTAGCATGGTTTGGGAATAAATATAATTATAACATTAAGAAAAAGAGAGTCTGAAAAGCAATATAACTTTTCAAGAGTTATTTTGATAAAAAGTCATTGAAATCATTAGTCATTATGTGAATTGAGTCTGTATTTCAATGTTATTGCCCTAATGGATAAGAAACGCTAAAATTATCATATGTAAGTAATTTATTTTGGTAGAGATTTTGACGATTCATCCAACATATTGCTCCTTTAGACACAACATTTTTTAGTCTGGTTATCACATCCTTTAAAGTTTTAACTTAGAACCTTGATTTATACTTCCAATTGTTCTTGGATAAATTTCCAATTTCCTAATTCATTTGAAAGATCTTAAATCTGGTTCTCACAAATCTCTCCAAATCTTTTATTTTTCCTCCCTTCCCTCAAGAACCTTGTGTTTAGCTATGTTGAGGTGCTTTTACTTTCTAGAATTTGACCTATTCTATCTTATCCCCAGGCCTTTGTAAAAGCTGTTTCTTCACCTTAAGCATTCTTAACACCTTTTGTTTTCCACCTCATTTTCTCTTACAAAGGAGTCTCAGCTTAAATTTCACTTATTTGGGAAGGTCTTGTCTGTCTCTTAGATTTAGGTCAGCCATTAGGTTCCCTTGCTCTGTGATCCCAAAGTACGCTGGTTTTTTTTTTTTCCTTAATTACAATAGCCTACATTATAACTGCTTCATTGTATGTTTTCTGAACTCTCAAGCTCAAAGACAGCAGGCACTGCTTGTTTTATTCCCTCCTATCTCTTCAGCATATGGCAAGCTCCCTGTAAGTACTGCCTGAATGGATGAGAGAATAAATAGATGTACAAACTACTGCAGTAAATATGTTCCTTTAAAGGTATGTCAAATCTGCTATTAAAAATTATTTTTTCATTGTGAAGTCTCATTTAATTGTATTGTATCTGTCACTCTGCAATGAATATGAAAGAACTCTGTGGCACAGGCATAAAGTAATGCCTACCAGCTGTCGCAAGTTACTTGTGAAACAGCATGTCTATAGCATAAACATAGTTAATTTAATCCTTTAGCTTCTGAGAATTGGCATAGGAAAGTTGTAAAAATATTATACTTTATCTTTATAACCTTAAAACCTGCTTAGTATCTGTCCTATAGAGAAGGTATTTTACATAAAAAGAGAATGAGTATGGAGCAACTTGAAGATTTGGAAGAGGATTTTCAGGAGCTGTTGATTTGTTTAAAGACTGACTATGATATTTAAATTAAGTTCTTAACTTTTTCCTTTAGAAGAATGTAGACATTTGAAGTGGTATTATTTACAACTTTATTTTAGCAATTTAACAGTATTTTTAGCCTTAGTGGTCTTATTTTAGTAACATTGCAGTTTGAGCTAGTCTGTGGTATTTGGAAAAAAGATCAGATTTACGATGGTGACATATATGGTGTGAAAGCACTCACATGATTTTAAAAGATGACTTAAGACCTATGCATAATCAGACTAAACCTGTATTAAATTAAGAAAAAAAATTATCTTTCACTGTTTTAAAAAGCAAAAGAGCTCCACCTGGTGTTGAACAAAACTATTGAACAATTTTTGTTTGAGGATTTAGAATTTTTCATTTTCTACAAATTGTGATTCAGAATGTTTGCTCAGTATTCTATTCTATTTATACTAATGCTAAATATTGTTCCTAAACTAATTAATTTCTGATAAAAATGGGCTTACCTCTAATGTTTCTTTTTTTAAGTTTATTTATTTTAAGACAGAGAGAGAGAGAGGGAGAAAGTGAGTGGGGGAGGGGCAGAGAGAGAGGGAGAGAAAGAATCCCCAGCAAGCTCCATGCTGTCAACACAGAGCCCAATGTGGGCTTGAACCCATGAACCATGAGATCATGACCTGAGCTGAAACCAAGAGTCAGATGCTTAACTAACTGAGCTACCAGGCACCCCTTACCTTTAATGTTTTAAAAAGCTTTAGAAAAGTTTTTTTTATCATGCCTGTCCTTCATATCTATCTGTGGTGGAACAGTAAGAATGCTCCTCACAGAGGGTGGAGCCCAGCAGCTATGATTTGAGATCCATCTGCCTCTTGGTTTGCTCCAAGTTACTTCCCATTGGTTGCTCCATCCAAAACTGAATACAGTGATGTACTGAGGCCCATTCTCAGTTCTGGAGGACAGGTTGACTCCTTTATTGGCCCACTTTGGCTCTAGTACTTCCTTAGGGTTTTGCCAAACCTTCCTTAGACTGCACAGCAGTCTCAGATGTGTCCATTCAACCATTCAACCATCAGTCAATCTTATCCTTTAAATTTTTGTTTTAAATTTTTATTTTTGAGAGAGACAGAGCATGAGTGGGGGAGGGGCAGAAAGAGAAGGAGACACAGAATCTGAAGCAGGCTCCAGGCTCTGAACTGTCAGCACAAAGCCCAACATGGTGCTCGAACTAAGGAACCATGAGATCATGACTTGAGCCAAAGTTGGACCCTTATCCGACTGAGCTACATAGGCGCTCCCCCAATCCTATTCTTTCAGATTAGACTTGCATACAGTCTGACAGCTCTCCCAACTTTACCCAGCTCCCTCCTTATTTCTTTGCACACAGGCATTTCCTTCTAATAAAGTACTTGCATTTTCCATTTATTTATGCATTTTAAATAAAGATTGGGTATAATTTAAGGTGTACCACATGATGATTTTATATATATATATGTATATATATATATGCATGGTGACATGAATACTAGAGTCAGGCTAATTAACATGTCAGTTAATTACCTCATACAGTTACAATTTTGTGTGTGTGTGTGTGTGTGTGTGTGATGAATGCCCTTGAAATATGTTCTCTTAGCATATTTCCAGTAATCAATACAGTAACATTAAGTATAGCCATCTGCCTGTACATTAGCTCTCTGGCTTATTCATCTTACATAACTGCAAATTTGTACGCTTTGACCAATGTCTTCCTATATCGTCAGCCCCTGATAACTACTCTTCTACTCTCTGCTTCTACTTTAAAAAATTATTGAAGTATAATCGAAATACATTATATTAGCTTCAGTATATATCAATATATGCAATATATTGATTAGAAAATTCTATGCATTACTCTGTGCTTACCACGGTAAGTATAGTCACCATCTGTCACCATACAATGCTATTAAAGTATTATTGAGTATATTTCCTCTGTTGTATTTTCTCAGTAACTTGTTTATTTTATATCTGGAAATTTGTACCTCTTAATCCCCTTCATCTATTTTGCCTATCCTCCTACCCACCTCCTGTCTAGCAACCACCAGTTCTCTGTATTTAAGAGTCTGTTTGTTCATTTGCTTTGTTTTTTAACTTCCACATAAAGTGAACTTATATGGTATTTATCTTTTTCTGCCTTATTTCACTTAGTATAATGCTCTCTAGGGCCATCCTAGAGATGTTGTCATACATGGCGAGATAGTATTCTTTTTTTTTTTATGGCTGAGTCATAATCCATTGTGTGTGTGTGTGTGTGTGTGTGTGTGTGTGTGTATGTGTGGGTGTGTGTGCCACATCTTCTTTATCTATTCATCTATCAAAAATACTTTGAAGATACTTCAGTTGCTTCCATACAGATAATGCTGCAATAAAGATAGAAGGGCATATATCTTTTTGAATTAGTGTTTTTGTTTCCTTTGAGTAAATGCCCAGTAGTGGAATTACTGAATCATATACTATTTCTATCTTTAATTTTTTGAGGAACCACCATACTATTTTCCACAATGGTTGCACCAATTTACATTCCTACCCATAGTTCACGAGAGTTCCCATTTCTCTACATCCTCACCAACTCCTGTTGTTTCTATGTTGTTGATTTTAGCCATTCTGACTGGTGTTAGGTGATATCTCATTGCAGTTTTAATGTGCATTTCCCTGATGATTAGTGATGTTGAACAACTTTTCATGTGTCCGTTGGGCATCTGAATGTATTTTTTGGGCAAATACATAATCATGTCTTCTGCCCATTTTAAAATCAGATTGTTTGGTTTTGGTGTTAAATTGTATAAGTTCTTTATATTTTAGATGTTAACGCTTGTTGGATACATCATATGCAAATATCTTTTCCCACTTAGTAGGGTGTCTTTTTATTTTGTTGACAGTATTCTTTGCTGTACAGAAGGTTTTTATTTTGATGTACATCCAATAGTCTATTTTTGCTTTTGTTTCTCTTGCCTAGGGAGACGTATCCATAAATATGTTGTTAAGGTTGATGTCCAAGCAGTTATTGCGTATGTTTTCTTTTAGGAGTTTTATGGTTTCGGGTCTCACATTTAGGTCTTTTTTTTTTTTTTAAGAATTTTTAATGTTTTATTTATTTCTGAGACACAGAGAGAGAGGAAGCGTGAGCAGGGGAGGGTCAGAGAGAGAGAGGGAGACACAGAATCTGAAGCAGGCTCCAGGCTCTGAGCTAGCTGTCAGCACAGAGCCCGACGCGGGGCTCGAACCCACGAACCATGAGATTATGACCTGAGCCAAAGTTGGATGCTCAACTGACTGAGCCACCCCGGCGCCCCACATTTAGGTCTTTAATCCATTTTGAGCTTGTGTGTGTATGTGTGTGTATGTGTTAAAAGAAAGTGGTCCAGTTTCATTGTTTTGCATCTAGCTGTACAGTTTTCCCAGCAACATTTACTGAAGAGACTATTTCCTCATTGTAAATTATTGTCTCCTTTGTTCTGGATAAATTGACCGTATACCTGTGGGTTTACTTCTAGACTGTTCTATTGATCTATGTGTCAATTTCTGTGCCAGTATCATGCTGTTTTGATTACAATACCTTTGTAGTATAGTTTGAAATCTTGGATTGTGATACTTCCAGCTTTGTTCTTCTTTCTCAATATTGCTTTGGCTATATTGCTTTGAGGTCTTTTGTGGTTTCCATACATATTTTAGGATTATTTGTTTTAGTTCTGTGAAAAATGCTATTGGTATTTGGTAAGGATTGCACTGAATCTATAGATTGCTTTGGGTAGTATGGACACTTAAACAATATTAATTCTTTGAATCCATGAACATGATATATCTTTCCATTTGTTTGTGATGTCTTCAGTTACTTTCATCTATGTCTATCCTTTCATTTTTTTAAATGTTTATTTACTTTTGAGAGAGAGAGAGAGAGAGTGAGAGAGAGGCAGAGAGAGAGGAAGACACAGAATCTGAAGCAGGCTCCAGGCTCTGAGCTGTCAGCATAGAGCCCAATGTAGGGCTTGAACCTATGAAGTGTGAGATCATGACCTGAGCTGAAGTCAAACACTTAACCAACTGAGCCACCCAGTTGCCCCTATCCTTGTACGTTTAATCCTGTCTATGTATTTGTTTCTTAGAGATCCTGGACTAACACAATACTACTCCTGGAAGTTTTATGGAAAATATGTAAGTGGAGCCATATTTATTAATACCTAATATTATTTCTAATATTAATAATAGTATTATATAATATGAAATATTCTAAGGTATGAGTTGTCTAACATCTGGTTCTTATCTATTAAATTATATTTTGACATCTTAAAGTCAGGTCTGGGTCTCTATTAGCTTGCCTAATTAGTGTATGTATGGAAAAGTGCATGTGTCCTTTGAGGCCACTCAGCTTTGAGATTCCCTGGCCACATGTTGGATTTCTAAGTTAATGAACAATCTTATTGTTTGTATCATTCAAAAGGGCATCTGGGCAAGAGTGATGATTAATCCAAGTAAATCCAATACCTCTTCCAGAAAAATACCTTCAAAGATTTTTTTAATGTATGGAGGGAAGGACTTGAACATCATCTTTGTACCCACACAATCAATTATATTCAGTATTACATTTCAATGTTAAGTGTGATGATTCAAATGTGGATTCAGATTTGTTTGGCTTTATCACTGAAATGGGGCATACATTATTGGAATATTCTAGAGAATAATCAATGTTATAGAGTGAAAAACATTGCAGCTCTTGATAGAAAGGCACTGGGCACTGGTAACTTACAACTCCAGGAAACTGCCCAGAGGGGTCTTGTGTCATGGCTATGTTCTTGGTTTACTTTTGACTCACTGATACGAAGTATTATTGATGGTGATTATAGTGATAGTATCACTAAGAGGTAATACAACTCTAGGAAAATAAAACTTCACACTACTTTGTAGTGTGATATAATGGAAAGAACCATAGCCTGAGAGATAGAATATCCGCATTTGAGTTGGCTTCACTACATGATAACTCTCAAGGCTTGGGTAAGCCACTTGCTTTCTTTTGGTCTCAGTTTCCTTATCTGTAAGATGTGGTACAAATCTTTGACTCACATAGTCATTAGATTTAAATAATTCACACAGAAACATTTGGCAAACCAAAGCACCATATTAAAGTTATACTATTGTTGTTTAATTGTATTTCTTTCTTTCTTTAAAGATTTTATTTATTTATTTATTTATTTATTTTTATTTTCTAATGTTTTATTTCTTTCTTTTTTTTTTTTTTACAAATAGTTTATTGTCAAATTAGTTTCCACATAACACTCAGTGCTCATCCCCAAAGTGCCCTCCTCCATGCCCCTCCCCCCACCCCCCCACATCCATCAGTCCTCAGTTTTTGTCAGCATTCAAGAGTCTCTCATGCAGAGAAGGATAAAGATTTTATTTTTAAGTAATTTCTACACTGAGCATGGGGCTTGAACTCACAACCTGGAGATCAATAGTTGTATACTTTACTAAGTCAGTGGGGCACCACTGTTGAATTGTCTTTCTAATGAAAATGTCTGCTAAAGAAGATCAGTAGGTATTCTGACCTTTGATAGGAAATATGGATTTTATAGTCCATGCTAAGAGATTTCTTAAATAAAAATGTTCTTAACTATTTAAATAAAAATTTTAAGTTGAAGTATAATTGACACACATAAACAGTTTAAATAAACAAAATTGGCCTTATTTTGCTTTGCTTCTTTCACATAAAATATATGAATTATTTAATAATGAAAAATTTTTTTATCATTGAACTACCCTTTGTAAGGCTAAGAATGTAAACAAAGTGAGTATAAATTCAAACTGAGTGAAAGATTTGGATGAAATTGAGAAATAATTCTCTCCCTTAAATTTTGAATTGTAGTGATGGAAGACTGAGGATATATTTATACCTCTTGACAACTGAAGCAAGGAATGAAAGAAGGCATTTTTATTTTTTTGAAAATATGAACAATAAAAATATTTTTGCTCTAATGTTTTTTTATTGTGCTTTTTGGGGAGGTTTTCATGAAAGTATATTGATAATGTAAGTTATCTCCACAAACTGTTTTTTAAACTGTAACTGACAATGTTATTTATTTATTTATTTATTTCTGAGAGAGAGAGAGAGACAGCATGAGCAGGGGAGGGTCAGAGAGAGAGAGGGAGACACAGACTGAAACAGGCTCCAGGCTCTGAGCTTGCTGTCAGCATAGACGCGGGGCTCAAACCCACGAACCGTGAGATCATGACCTGAGCCGGAGTCAGACGCTTAACCTACTGAGCCACCCAGGCGCCCCCTGACAATGTTATTCTATGATAATAAAATATTGCCTATGAATTATTTATTTGTAGTTATGAATTATTTATTTGTAGTTAAAACACAATTCTACCATTTTACTTTATTCTTCATTTTTTCTGCAACCTAAGTGTGATAAGTGTAACATTATTATTATGAAGTAGTTCGTTCGGTTAAGCATCCTTATTCTAGTTAACTTAAGGAAAGAATGAGAAATTAATAAGATACAGGTATCTCACACATATTCCAAGGAAAACCTGACCATCTGTGCCTTATGATGTGCAGGAACAGGCAGCTCTAGGGATCTAGGTGGCAATTTTGCATCCTCTCTTTGTTTTAAGATTCATATTTCTCAAATTAAAGTCTGGTCAAGGTTGCATTCTGTGCCCACCTCCTGCTCCTGAGAAGGTAAAATACCCTTCATGCAATATCAGATCCATGTACCAAAGAGGGGTGGTGCCCCCCAAAAGCAAAGCGATACTGGGAAAGAAAAAATAATACCAATGCTTGATGTATTCAACTCCAATGTTTTCCAATACATTTTTGTTTGTTTGTTTGTTTGTCGTAGTTATAATCATTTCCCTTGGTTATGGAGATAAGTATGCAGTAATCTGTTAAGTTGTGATGAACTCAGATGCCCACCAACATGCTTTTTGATGCATTTGTTCCTTTTCTCTAAGCAAATGTTGCATTAGAAAGATCAGAGACTGGCTCTTGACCATTGAAGCATTGGCATTTAAAAAATTTTTGATATGAGTGCCACTGGGCAAAGTTAAGGCAAGGTAACTGGAACATTGCAGGTTTTACACATGCTCAAGTAAATTGTGCTCCTTTGCTCCTTCCTATTTTCACCATGGCCGTTACCGACAGGGGGACAAGAGCAGAGGTGGAAGATGCTCATGGTTTCATCTCCATAGTTAGAAGTGTTTCATCTCCAGAGTTAGAAGCTCTGTACATGCATGTCCATGGAGAGTGCACAAGTGTGGCTTTTGGGACTAATTACTTGTATATTGCTGTTTTAAAAATAAGTCCTGTAATGCCTTTAGTTTGGAGTTAGCTAGAAAGGCATTAGAAGAAAGGCAGGATATATATATTCAGGAGTGTCAGCTGCCCCATAGCTGAAAAACTCTCAGAACAGCTCTGATTTCTATCACTCTTGTGTATGTATTATAATGATATTTATTATTTACTTAAGACAACATTTAACTAAATGTCTAGCCACTCCATTTTTGGTGAAATTTAAAGCATTATACACATTCAGATTCTACTGTTTGTGAGTTTACTTTTTAAGTAGTTATGAAAATATCATTTGCATATTCAATTTATCTTAACAAAACTGATATTCTAACAAGAAACACTAGGGGGCATTCATTGCTCTGTGCAAAGACATTTGTATGCTTTATTTTTATACTTTCCAATGCAATTTGTTCATAAGCTTGAGAAATAAAATATGAAAATTTTCATTTTCTAAAATATGTTAGCATAGGGAAAATTGAGAGTAATTACTAGCAGGGCAATTTGAAAATAATACATGTTAGAATATGTAAAAGTGTTGTTTAATGAATTTGTATTTTAAAATAGTTTAGATTTTTATAAAATTAGCAAAGCCAGGAGTTTACAAAAATAGTCAGCATACCACTGAATACTAAACCAACAAACAAAGGCAAAAATAAAAAATAGATGAGTGGGCAACAGGGCACAAAAATACTCAATATATCGTAACGCTTATAATGGAAACAAATCCTTAAATAATTTGACAATGTCTCTTAAAATATATCAACAAATAATACAAAATATCAACTTTTCAGAATTTCTAGCATAGAAGAATAAATCTGACATAACTTTAGTCTTATCTTTATTTAAATGCATATGGAATTTAAAAATATAAAATAAGTTACGATATAGAAGTAACATCAATGAGTTAAGTGAATTTATGTACTCTTTAATTGTCATTTTAATATAAAGTATCACTGAAGTTGTCCCACTCTTATTTCCATTCTAAATTTTTCTTATTTTATCTTCCTATTCTCTGGTACTTTATACCATTTAACTTGTTCATTTATGAATACAACTATTTTATAGGGTGTATTCTGCATTCACAAGGCATTGTGGCATTGTGTTGGGTATTGCAATTCTCAAATATTGTGTGTATACCGCAGCAAAATGTGCTCAAATAATTTGAGGATAAGTACAAATCCTCACAGATTTTTGCCTTGAGATAACTGAAAAAAGCAGTGATTTCTTTTAGCCTCAATTTCTTTTGGACTAGCCATATGATTAAATATTTATTTGCTTGATTTAGACCACAGTAGGGAAAGTCACACTAACAATTTTGTATATAGGTAACTTTATAAAACTACATGGCCTAACAAAAACCCAAGGAAACAAACATTGTCTTCGCGTTTTTAGCCATAAATTTTGCATATATGTGCATATATGTGTGAAAAATTTTTTGACCCCAAGTGTCATAACATGAATCTTAACATGTCTCACCTCTGCCTTTAGAAACCCATTTTTCAGATCAAGGAGGAGTCTATTGAAAGTAAATAAATTGAAATAATATGTAGAAAACCCCCTTAAAAGTATACTTAAAAGTATAAACTGCTTCTGTTAGGAATTTACCCAAGGGATACAGAAATGCTGATGCATAGGAGCACATGCACCCCAATGTTCATAGCAGCACTCTCCACAATAGCTAAAACATGGAAAGAGCCTAAGTGTCCATCAACAGATGAATGGATCAAGAAGATGTGGTTTATCTATACCATGGAATACTACATGGCAATGAGAAACAATGAAATCTGGCCATGTGTAGCAACATGGATGGACCTTGAGGGTGTTATGCTGAGCGAAATAAGTCAGGCAGAGAAGGACAAATATCATATGTTTGCACATATAGGAGGATTAGGAGGAACTTGACAGAGGACCAAGGGGGAGAAGAAGGGGGGAAATGGTGGGGGAAAGGGAGAGAGGCAAACCATGAGAGACTCTTGAATGCTGACAAAAACTGAGGACTGATGGATGTGGGGGGATGGGCATGGAGGAGGGCACTTGTGGGGATGAGCACTGAGTGTTATGTGGAAACTAATTTGACAATAAACTATTTGTAAAAAAAAAAGTATAAATGCTCTTTAATTGCACAACATTGTCACTTTGGGGTTTGAATTCTGACTTTTATATTTATCAGCACACTGTTTTTATCTGCAAAAAGCAGGGATGATAACTCATTTTATGACTTCTTCCCTCCCTTTTTGCTTCACTGCTTTTCTGAGAAATGACAATCTAGTTGATGGATACTTTCTAGGTAGATCAGAAGGTGGAAGAGCAAGGGAAAGCTAAAAGCAAGGGAAAACTATGTCAAATAAGGGAAAATTATAGAGCTATAAAAATGAATTTTTCAATTGTCTTATAATACTACCAACCTACAAGATGAGAAAAAGATGACAAAGGGACATTTCCATCTTTTAAGTCACTAACCTTAAAATATCTTGGATCTCAAATTTCTGTATTTGGGTTGTCTGTTTTTTGGACTATCCTAACATGTTTGGAACTTCCACTGGCTTCTTTCAATCAGTAGTGTTTCTGGTCTGTCTACTATATTATAAATTAGGGTAGGATTAGGAAATGCAGCAATAGATTAAGTTAAACATAATTGGAAAAGTAAATCAGTTAGAATTCCAAACTAAGAAATATGACTTTTGGATTACTCACTGTTATTTTTTCTTTTTGCATTTAGTTACCCTCTTTAGTGCAGGTAATTAGAAAGTTTAACTAATAAGTTTGCCCTCCTTTGAGTATGGCATTAGGTCTGAGGGAGCAAAGCACTCACTGTTTTTGTAAACAGTGGCTTTGTTTTAGAGTTAGTGTTTTTGTTCAAATATTGCAGATGTGTCTGGTGTAGGAGGGGGATAGGTTGTGTTCTGGGAAGTAGCTGGTGGTCATGTCAGAATCCAGAAGGGCATATTTAGTTTAGTTTAGTTTTTTTTTTTTACAGTTTATTTATTTATTTTGAAAGGTAGTGGGGGAGGAGTGAGGGAGATAGAGAGAGGGGGAGAGAGAATCCCAAGCAAACTCCATGCTCAGTGCAGAACCTGACACAGGGCTCAGTCTCAAATGGTGAGATCATGACCTGAGCCGAAATCAAGAGTTAGGCACTTAACGAACCCAGGCATCCCCAGAAGAGCATATTTAGTTTTAAAAAGTCTATTTAATTATATAATTACTTTGATGTATTCTTTTAAGTTTTATTTTAATCACTCAGTGCTCATCAAGACAAGTGCACTCCTTAATCTCCAACATCTATTTCATCCATCTCCCATCCACTTTCCCTCTGGTGACCATCAGTTTGTTCTGTAGAGTGAAGCCCAGGAAACACTTCTATGTTTTCTTGTGTAGCCAATCAGTAGCCACTACCACCACTTCTATCTCCACCACAACTGCCACCAAGTGTTGGCTGCATACAATAGGCCAGGTCCGATGCCAGGCACTTTATGATGTTTCTTCAAATCCTCACAAAAACCTATGAGGCAGGTATTATTGTCTCCATTTTATAAGTAAGAAAACTGGGGCTTGGCTATCCCAAAGTTAAATAGTAAGTAGCAGAGTCAACATAAAAAAAATATAAATCTTGGGTCATGCAGGTGGCTCAGTTGGTTACGTGGCCAACTCTTGATTTTGGCCTAGGTCATGATCTCAGGATTGTGAGATCAAACCCCCATTGGGCTCCATGCTGGGTGTGAAGCCTGCTTAAGATTCTTGCTCTCCCTCAGGGTGCCTTAGTGGCTCAGTCCGTTAAACTTTGGACTGTGGCTCAGGTTATGATATCATGGTTTGTGAGTTCAAGGCCCACATTGGGCTCTGCTGTCAGCTCAGAGCCTGGAGCCTGCTTCAGGTTCTGTATCTCTCTCTTTCTCTGCCTCTCCTCTGCTTATACTCTGTCTCTGTCTCTCTCTCTCTCAAAAAATAAATAAACATTAAAAAAAAAAAAGATTCTCTCCCTCTCCCTCTACCCTCCCCCCAACTTGCTCTCTCTCTCTGTCTCTCAAAAAAAAAAAAAAAAAGTCTTAATGTCGCCTAAAAGTAGGAAGGTTTTGAAGCTAAAATCTGTCACAAATATATTGCCATCTGGGGAATAAAAAATCAGACATATGAAAGTTCTTAGGGACTTTTGAGAATTTTTCAAAGAAAAACCCTATTGTTTAAAACTTTTAATATGTCCTTCTATTACTTTCAAACTTTAGCTGGCATTGAAGTGTTACAAAGTGCCCTTAATAGATCATTTAAATTTTTATGTTTTAAAAATATTTGTATTTTTTATTTCCTCTATAGTTACTTTCTTATTAAATTATTTATTTATTTTTATATTTTTACATTTATTTTTAATTAAAATTTTTAATGTTTATTATTTATTTTTGAGAGAGAGAGAGACAGAGCATGAGTGGGGGAGGGGTAGAGAGAGAGGGTGACACAGAATTCAAAGCAGGCTCCAAGCTCTGAGTTGTCAGCGTAGAACCTCATGCAGGGCTTGAACCCACAAACTGTGAGATCATGACCTGAGCCAAAGTCAGATGCATAACCAACTGAGCCACCTAGGTGCCCCTCTTTTAAAAAATCAATCAATTAATTTTACAGAGAGTGTGGGAGCATGAATTGGGGAGCAGGGTTCAGGAAGAGAGAGAAAGAGACAGAGAGAGAGAGGGAGACAGAGAGAGGGAGAATCCCAAGCAGGCTCCATGCTTAGTATGGAGCCTGATGTGGGGCTCTATCCCACAACCCTGGAATCACAACCTGAGCCAAAATCAAGTTGGAAGCTCAACTGATTGAGCCACCTAGGCATTCTTATAGTTATTATTTTTTAAAATAATTTTTAAAATGTTTATTTATTTTTAGGAGAGAGAGACAGAGCACAAGTAGGAGAGGGGCAGAGAGAGAGGAAGACACAGAATCCGAAGCAGGCTCCAGGCTTTGAGCTGTCAGCACAGAGTCCCACGTGAGGCTTGAACCCACAAACTGTGAGATCATGCCCTGAGCCAAAGTCTGACACTAAACCAACTGAGCCACCCAGGTGCCCCTAGTTATTTTTAACCAGTGAATTTGGAGACCATGTATAGAAAAATAACCTATTTAGCATAGAATAAAGTAAGTGACATATTTGGACAGTAAAAAGGAATAAAACACTAAAAAACATTTTTTTTTGAGAGAGAGGGAAGTAGTTCCATAATCAGAAATAGATAACTGACAAAGAAACGAAATTTCATTTAGTTCAGAAATAAGTATACTGATGCCAGAGTACTTAATCATATGTTACTTGATTTTTTCCCATGTATTTACTTATTATGATTAATTATGCAAAATCCATACACTTAATGAATTATTCTTTAAGGTTGATGAATATTTCATGCTGTAAGTACCTTTCAGCTAAAAATCTGTATGTAGATCAGAGCCATTGGGGGAATCACTTCAATTAAGTTAATCCTTCTAATATATACATAATATATGCTCTGGGTATGATCTGGAATCCATTTTTATCATAAAAATAGCATCTGAGATTTTAAAAATAGTAAGACCATTAAAATACACTACTTATTTTTAAAACTTGGAAAATTGCATAAATCTTAGGTCTTACTTACAGATTGTCCACTTATTTGCATGGTATAAAGTTGTTTAACCAGAGAATGGGGTTTAGTCGCATGTGTTCTATGGTTCTATTCCAAATGTACAACTATTGTGAAAGCAAATTATAGGTTTATATTGCACAAAGTTACTTGGTTATTGCCTGAAACTTGATTTTGACCATCTGTAAAATATAATAAAGTGGATATTTATAAAATATGTAATAATTTAAGTGCCGTATAACTGGTTTCACTATTGATTCTTACTTTTTAAAAAGTACATCTGACTAAGCGTTCTGAACCTCAAATCCCTGATAGTAACTATATTTCTTGAGCTTGAAACCATTTGTTCCTTTTTCTCTCCCACCATTCCGCTTATTTACTGTCATTTTGCATAACATTAATGATAATGTACTAATCAGTTGGTAAATGTGGCATTTTCCCTCCATCCATTCTTTCCTTTCTTCCTCCCTTCCTTCTTTCCTTTTGTAATTAGTTATTGAGCACCTACCATGAAGATATATACTTGGATAAGATGAAGTTCCCATCTTTCCAGAGGTCCAGGGTCTTACCATCAATGTATACTGAATTCCTCAGTTCACCTGTGGGGAGGTTGTGAAGTTTCTAGATTCTAATCAAGATTTTAATCATTTTATAGAATGATTCTTTCCAAAATCTTTTCCTCTATTTCTTCCCCCCCCCCCCCCCCCGCCCAGAATCCATGCAGACACTAAAGTATGTGAGAATGGGGGAATTTTGTGGAAAGCACCCTTGGTGGAAAGGGGTTTCTATACCAGCTGCTATTCACAGCTCAAATTGCTTATTAGAGGGATAAAACATGGACACATTCATTCAGCACATTTACTGATGTTTGCAGATCATGACATTAGGTACTTTAAACACTAAAACACATCCTCTTCTTGGTGTGGACATGTTAAAGTAATTAGGTTTCTACTGACCTCACATTTGCAGTCAAGGTCTAAATTTCTAATTGCCAGTTACATAATATTATCTGTGTGCCCTACAGGCATCTCCAACTTGGTAAGATACTTAGACTTCCACAGCTGTGTCCACCCTTTGGCCACCCATGGTGGGTTATTTCTTATCTTGTTCATTATTTTTTGTAGATGGAGAATCCTCATTTCATAATTGTTTCAAATGCCTAGAATCATTCACTTTAGAAGACAGAAGGAATTCTATGAGTAGTCCAATTCTTTTATCTGAGGTAAATTTTTTTAAGTTTATTTATTTATTTTGAGAGACAGAGAGAGAGAGAGAGAGAGAGCTTGTGAGAGTGGAAGAGGGGCAAAGAGAGGGAGAGGGAATCCCAAACAGGCTCCATGCTCAGTGCAGAGCCCAACGTGGGGCTAGTTCTCATTACTGTGAGATCATGACCTGAGCCAATATTGTGAATTGGATGCTTAATGGACTAAGTCACTCAGGCACTCCCTGGATATTATGTTATTAAAACAATGCTTTAAAATTATAAGGGGGATTTGGGATGCCTGGGTGGCTCAGTTGGTTAAGCGTCTGACTTCAGCTCAGGTCATGATCTCATGGTTTGTGGGTTTGAGCCTGTGTCGGGCTCTGTGCTGACAGCTAGCTCAGGGCCTGTTTCAGATTCTGTATCTCCCTTCTCTCTGACCCTCCCCTGATCATGCTGTCTCTCTCAGAAATAAATAAAACCTTTTAAAAAAATTAAAAATAAAGAAATAAAATTATACGGGGGATTTGATAATTTTTATAATGTTAATTAAAAATCATGAGACAACTTTTTAATCATTTCAATGGAAAAAAATGCATATTCAGCAAAATGTTAGAAAAGATATCTCGGTGTGGTATTGCTATCGCTAATTTTTTTCTTTCTACATTTACATTTTTCAGATTATCCTTAAGAAGCATATATTACTTTTATAATAGGAAAAAATAACATTCTAAAAATGATTATTCTGAATTTTTAAAATGTCACGCTGGACATTTTATTTTTGTCAAGGCAGTTAATTTTTAATTTTCTGCCAGTATTTTTATAAATTTATTATTATGGACATTAAACTTTTTATGGCACGGTCACTATCATTATAACATGGGAATGTACAACTTCCTTGTATGCCTTTTTATGAAAGGCAGGAAAAAATAAAGGTCTCAGATTTTAATGTTTCTTTCAATATACCTTCCTTGGTACCTTTTTATGAAAGGTAGAAAAAAAAATAAAGGTCTCGGATTTTAGTGTTTCTTTATTATAGGTGGAAAGAAGAAATTCTTGGGCTAATATATATCTATAAATTTATTTTGCTTTAATAAAATGTGAAGGAGAAAAGTTCAGAGTTATAACAGATGAATTCCTTAATGCAAATTCTACCTTTTTAGACTTGACAAAAAATTTCTTAAAGTGGATTGTCATTGCAGGTATGATCACATGGGAAAGTTGTATGTACCTCCTTTAGGATATTTCATATTTAATTTTAAGTGAAAACTGCACAATACAAAACTGTATGCCTTATATAATCCCAACTATATATAAAGTGTACGTTTGCCTAAGTTTGTATGTGCTGCACATGTATGGATTTGTGTGTGTGTGTGTGTGTGTGTAATACAATAAATTCTTTAAAAAATTTTAATGTTTATTTTTGAAAGAGAGATACAGACGGTGAGTGGGGGCGGGAGGACATAGAGAGGGAGACCTGGATCCGAAACAGGTTCCAGGCTCTGAGCTGTCAGCATGGAGCCTGATGCAGGGCTTGAATTCATAACCTGAGCTGAAGTCAGACACTTAACCGACTGAGCCACCTAGGTGCCCCTACAATAAATTATTAACAGAGATTAAGTGCGGGTGGTAAAATTATTGTTGTATATTCTTTCTCTTTTTTCCAAACACTTTGCAGTTCATTACTGGTATGATCATATAAGCATTTTTAAAATTAGTCTTTAAAAATTAATGTAACTTTTCAAAATGTGCACGTAACTTTTTTGGGATGCATGTGGTATGTAAAAAGAATCTATAATGTATTATGTAAAAAAGTGAGCTTTTGCACTTTGTAAATGGGATGCAGAAAATAATGTAGGTGGAACTCAAGGCTTTTGTAACCAGAACTAAGAATATTTGGTTATAACAATGCTTTGTAGATAAGCATTCAGTAAATGTTCAGTGAGTGAATGATGTCCACATGCCCCTGCCTGTGTGACACGCCACCTCCTTCCAATCCTATGGGTTGGTTACTCTGCACTAACCTTTACCAGCTCCTATCATCACACTCATCTGTTTCCCTCGTAGGCTGAAAACTTCTTATGGGCAGGAGCTGCTTCAGATATATCCATTGTTTCTGGTATCCAGCCCCAAACTTAGGGCATATGGGTGTTCAACAAAGGGTTGTTGAAACAAGCCATTGTATTTATCATTGATAAAATGGTAAATAGAAGAGGATGTCTATAAATATAAACATTCTTCCTTATGACTGCTTTTTTGCTTATTTCCAATATCAAGCACTCTTCTTTGTTGGAGTAATTAGCAGGAACTGCAGAAAGGCAAGAACCATAGGACAAGATCATAAAACTAGGAATTCTTTGAAAAGGTGTGTTTCTGCCAGATTTCGACTCCTCTTCATGCCAGCAGGAACATAATAAAGTCAATTCTCTCTATTTGGGAGTATATCTGAAAAGAATTTTCTTACAAATTTTCCTTGGACTTGGAATTAAATTTTTTTTGGTAACACTCTTTAAAAAATATTTATTTTGAGAGAAAGAAAGAAAAAGAAAGAAAGGGAGAGAGAGAATCCCAAGCAGGACCAACACTGACAGCTCAGAACCTGTAGTGGGGCTGGATCCCATGAACCTTGAGACCGTTACTCAAGCTGAAAACAAGAGCCAGAAGTTCAACTGACTGAGCCATCCAGGTGCCCCTGGAATTAAATTTATAACACTTGCTTAGACTATTAAAGCAAAAATAAATGCTTTCCTGGTTGTTAACTTAAAAGTTAAGGAAAAAAATCAGAAAATTTTATTATGAATACAAACTAAAGTGATTGTATTTCTGTGTTATAGGTTAGTTCCTATCATCTTCATTTAGCTCAAGGTAAAGAAGACCAAGAATATCAAAATCAATTTTTCCTCCAGCTTTCTGTTCAAAGAGAAGCAAGCAGACCCTTTAAGGAGAAAAAGACAGCAGGCCTCCCAGCTGGTAGTGTGGAGATGGACTTCCATATTTCCTAAAGACTCGCAACTCACAGTTTTCTCCTTTTTACTTACTTAGCAGGACTTCTAGAGCTGAGAGTCTTCACAAAGTTGGCTGAGTAAATTCTGGTCCAGAATGAAAGACATTCTGTCTTTCACTCTCTACAATCAAACGTATGCTTGAATTAAAACTTCTTTTTTGCTAGCTAGAAGGAAAAAAGGAAAGAAAAAAAAAAGACAAAAAGTGCATATCGGTGGAAGTAATTAAGTACAATAGATTGTACATTTTTCAGAAAGGGAATAATAGATCACCCTTTTAATCCTCGATCCATTCTTCATGGATCTTTATTTCTTTATTTCCTTCCTTCCTTTCTCATACATTAATTTATCCTTTCATTCAGCTATTCATTCAGCTGTCAAATGTTTACTGAGTTCCAACTATATACTAGGCATACTTCTAGACTCTGGGGATCCAGGTAGGGACAGGAACAAAATCTTTCCCATTGTGGAAAATACTTTATAATTAAGGACATGAACAAGAAGACATATATGTAATATATGGGGCAATAAATACTGAGAATATAGGGATAGAGACTGGTAACATAGAGGTTGTGGTCAGGGAAAGCCTTTCTCATGGGTTACTTGAATGAAATGAGGTGGTAGGACTTGTGAACATCTAGGGGAAGGATATTCCAGAAAGAGGGAACAGCCAGTATAAACACTCTGAGTTGGGATTGTGCACTGTGTTTTCAGTGGAATAAAAAGGAGGCTACTGAGGATGGAAAGGGCTAAGGAGAAAGGGTGCTGCAGGAAATGAGCTCAGAGAGGTAAAGACAGGGGAAGAGATCATGTGTTTGAATGTGTATGTTCTGGGGACAACTCGGTGGCTCAATTAAGTGTCCAACTTCAGCTCAGGTCATGATCTCCCAGTTTGTAGGTTTGAGCTCTGTATGGAGCTCTGTGCTGAGAGCTCAGAGCCTAGAGCTTGCTTCAGATTCTATGCCTCACTCTCTCTCTGCCCCTCCTGTGCTCACATTCTGTCTCTCTCTCTCTCTTTCAAAAATAAATTAACATTAAAAAAATTTTTTGAGTGTATATGTTCTATACTTCATTGGGTTAAATGGAAGTTGAGAAATCAGTTGTTAGTTATGGTGATAAGCATTTAACCATGATGATCTATTTAACTGAGAATAGTTTACAAGTGTACAACATATATATTTTTAAAGCTAAAGCTCTATAATTAAATCTTAAGTACAGGGCCAGATTTTGTACTTGCACAAAGAAAGAGTGTGAGTGGAAGAGAGGGGCAGAGGGAGAGAGAATCTTAAGCAGGCTCCATGCTCAGTGTGGAGTTTGATGCAGGGCTTGATCCCACAACCCTGGGATCATAATCTGAGCTGTAATAGAGTCAGATGCTTAGCCAACGGAGCCACCCAGGTGCCCCCCACCCCTTGTTTTACTTGCACAAAATTTTATTTATTTATTTATTAAAAATTTTAAAATTTGTTTAATGTTTTATTTATTTTTGAGAGAGAGAGAGAGAGAGAGGATGAGCAGGGGAGGGTCAGAGAGATAGGGAGACACAGAATCCAGAGACAGGCTCCCAGCTCTGAGCTGTCAGCACAGAGCCCGAAGCAGGGCTCAAATCTATGAACCATGAGATCATGACCTGAGCTGAAGTACGTCGCTCAACTGATTGAGCCACCCAGCACCCCCAAAGTTTTTTAATAAGACATTTATTTATCTGGAGACAGAGAGTGTGCACACATGAGTGGGGGAGGGGCAGAAAGAGAGGGAGACGAGAATCTCAAGCAAGCTCAGTGCTATAAGTGCAGAGCCCAATGTGGGGCTTGAAGTCATGAACCATGAGATCATGAGCTGAACTAAAATCAAGAGTCAGACACTTACCTGACTGAGCCACCCAGGAATGGTATTTTAAATGTAAGATATTTGAATTACAATTAAAAAATTGAATTAGAAGACATTGTGGTAATCATTAAGTAACATCCTATTTCACAGATGAGTCAATTGTGATTTAGTAAAGATATTCATATAATATAATCATAGCTATAGCATTCTGTGTCAAGCACTGTGCTGAGCACTTTATACATTTAATCCCCACACAACCATGTGGGGTGGACATTATTACCCCCATTTTAAAGATAAGTACACCCAGGCTAAGAGAACTAAAGAAACTTAGACAAGACCAGAGTCCCAATAAATAGCAGATATGTGATTCGTGATTCAGAGGTAGAGGCAATCTTCCTCTTGACTGGTAGTGAGATTGCTATAAAAAGAAACTTTCTGACAATTAATGTTTTTTGTTTAGATAGCCTCAAAATTCCAGTATCCAAACTCCTTGAGTTTTGGGACAAGGCTTTCCATTTTTCCTATGCTTGATTCCAAACCTGAGCTTTTGATCGCCATACTCTTGCTTCTAAGTGATAATGTGTTCGAAGTTGATAGTTGGAACAGTTGGGTCTCAAACCACAAACCAAAGCTGTTATATTCCAAGTTTGGTGTTCTTTACAGGATACCACTTCACTCTTTGATCACCCTCATGCTCAACTCTTCCAATGAGTAAGCTCTGGACCACTCAGGGAGGTGAAGTTTGAAGCCTTTCTCTATTAGTTGCTGCCACAGTCCTGCCTTCCAGTCACCATTTCCTCTGAAAGAACACACCATAAGTGATTAGTTGAATTTTGGTCAAGGTCAGCTTCACCTTTTCCACTTGCCCTAAATTATTTTGGATGTTGGTCTAGGACTGTTTCCAAATTAAACTACACAGAGATTATGGAAAATAATTCTATCAGTAAAATTTTTTTTTTTCTGGAGAGTTATTAACTAGGGGAGAAACTGGAGGAAAGACAGAGCACATTTAATGGAGCAGATCATACTGTTCTGCCAGAAATTCTTCCTTGTTTTTAATTCTTTTCTTTTCTCCAGAGACAGCATTTTGAAGAACATTTAGAAGGAAGACATAAAAAGGCTAACATCTTTGGAGAAGAGAAATACGTGTTATCTGAGCAGAATAACCTGGACCATCATTTGCAAATGACATAATAATCATCAGAAATGCTGAAACCAAAGAATAGCATGTTTTCGCTTTCCAAAGTTTTCTTTGAGTTTTTGCTGTGTCTTTGTTTTGTTTGTCTTGTGGGAGAAGATCATCATGCACACATCCCAAAGGATTCAGATTAGTTGGCTTGTTCTTTCTCTGTCCACACCTGGCTAAATACTCTTTGGCACTCTGTAGCTTGGTTAATACTTGGATTTATTGACCAACAGAGTGGGGGTGACTGTATTGAAATAATGAATTCAGTCATTTTCCAGAAAGTCAAATGAACAAGAAGATTCCAAAGAGTTAGAAATCTTGAAAATTGGAAAACTGACTTAGCACTACCACAGTTAGACATTTATACTAAGAAAATAGTGCAACAAGTAAACAAAGTTGTAAATACATTGAAGAGTTGTCTATAGTAGCAAAAATAAGAAACAGCTTAAATGTATATATAAATATTTAGGGAAATTAAAAATATTTGTAAAATTAATGGTGGAATAGGATGGTTCAATATATGCAAGTCAATAAATGTGACACTCCACATTAATAAAATGAAAGATCAAAATCACAAAATCATCTCAATAGCTACAGAAAAAAAACATTTGACAGAATATAACATACTTTCATGATAACAACTCTCAACAAGTTAGATATAGAAGAAACAACCCTCAAAATAATTAAGCCCATATGTGACAATACCATAACAAACATCATACTATACAGTGAAAGATTGAAAGCTTTTCCTCTAGGATCAGGAACAAAAAAAGGGTGCTCACTCTCACTACCCCTATTAATATAGCATTGGAAATTTAGCCAGAGCAATTAATCAAGAAAAAAAGGCATATGAATTAGAAAGGAAGAAGTAAAATTGTAATTGTTTGCAGATGAGATGATCTTATATATAGAAAATCTTCTACACACAAAACTGTTAGAACTAATTGATTAATTCAGTAAAGTTGCAGTATACAAAATCACAGAAATTAGTTGCATTTCTAGACACTAACAATGAACTATCTGAAAAATAAAGAAAACAGTCCCAATCATAATAGCATCAAAACCAATAAAGTACTTACGAATAAATTTAACTTAGGAAGTGAAAGATATGTACACTGAAAAACTATAAGATGTTGATGAAAGAAATTGAAGAAGACACAAACAATAGTTTGTTCAGTTTTTATATTCTGTGTTCTTGAATTCGGAGATTAATATTGTTAAAATGTCCATACTACCCAAAGCCATTTTATAGTCAATACAATATTAAAATTCCAGTGGCATTTTTCACAGAAATAGACAAAACAATCCTAAAATTTGTATGGAGTCACAAAAGATCCTGAGTAGCCAAAGCAATCCAAGAAAGAAGAACAAAGCTAGAGGCACTGAACTTTGTGATTTCAAACTGTGCTACAAAGCTATAGTAATCAAATCAATAAGGTACTAGCATAAAACAGAACATAGACCAATGGAACATAATTGAGAGCTCAGAAATAAACCCTCACATATATGGATAACTAATATTTGACATGGATGCCAGAATACTTAATGGAGAAAGGATAGCCCTTTCAATAAATGATATTGGTAAAACTGGAAAACCACATGCAAAAGCATGTAAAGAGATTGTTATAACACTCACAAAAGTCAACCCAAATTGGATTAAAAATTTAAACATGAAACCAGAAGCCATAAAACTCCTAGGAAAAAAACAGGGGGGAAAAGCTCCTTGACATTGATCTTGGTAATGTTGTTTTGGATATAACAACAAAAACACAAGTAACAAAAGCAAAAATTCGAAAGTGATACCACATTAAACAGAAAAGCTTCTGTACAGCAAAGGAAACTATCAACAAAATGTAAAGGCAACCTACCAAATAGGAGAAAATATTTGCCAGTCATATATCTGATAAAGAATTAATGTCTAAAAGATATAAAAAACTCATACAACTCAATAGCAAAAAACAACAACAACAATCTGATTTAAAAATGGACAGAGAATCTTTATATATACACATTTCCCCAAAGAATATATAGAGAAGGCCAACATGTACATTAAAAGATGCTCAAAGTCATTAGTCATCAGGGAGATGCAAATAAAAACCACATTGAGATATCCCTCACACCTGATAGAATGACTATCATCAAAAAGGAGAGAATAAAAATGTGGAGGTGATGAAGAAAAAGGTAACCCTTATGTACCATATGTGGGAATTTAAACTGGAACAGCCACTATGGAAAATAATATGGAGGCACCTAAAAAACCAAGCCAAACCAAAACTTCCCTATGAGCCAGTATTTTCACTTCTATGTATATTTCCAAATCGGGATCTTGAAGAGATACCTGCACCCCCATGTTCACTGCAGCATTATTTATGAATAGCCAAGATACAGAAATAATTTAAATGTCTGTTAACAGATGAATGAATAAAAGTATGTAATTATATATGTACATACAATATATATCAGGATTTTATATATAAAATGTGTGTGTGATATAAAGATATCACATATATAATCAGGATTGAGTATAATTGAATATTATATAATCAGGAGTACATATATGACATAGTTGAATATTATTCAGTCATGAAAAAGAAATAAATCTTGCCATTTGCAACAACATGGATGGACCATGAGGGCACTATGCTAAGTGAAATAAGTCAGAGAGAGAAAGTAAAATACTGTACGTTATCACTTATATGTGGAATCTAAAATAGCTGAAGTCATAGAAACAGAGTGTAGAATTACCAGGGTCTGGGGTGGGGGTGGGGGAAATGGGGAGATGTTGGTCAAAGTGCAAAAACTAAGTTATAAGATGAGTAAGTTTTGGGATATCATGTACAACATGGTGATTATAGTTAATAATACTATTATATACTTGAAAATTGCTAAGATAGTAGATCTTAAGTATTCTCACCACAAAAAGGAAATGAAAATGGAGGAGGGCACTTGTGGGGATGAGCACTGGGTGTTACATGAAAACCAACTTGACAATAAGCTATCTGTAAAAACAAAATAAATAAAAATAATTTAAAAAAAAGGAAATGAAAATTATGTGAGAGGTGATGGAACTATTACGTGTATTGAACAACACATTGTATACCTTTAACTTATATACTGTATCAATTATATCTCAATAAAACTGGAAAAAAGAAATTATAGTCCAAGTATTTAGTGGAATATTACCTAGCCATGAAAAACTAGTTTGGGTATATATTTGTTTGGATGGGAAATTTTGTAGTATATTAAGAGAAGAGTAGACTTTTTGTTTTTGTTTTGTTTTTGTTCCTTTTTCCCCCAAGCTTTTATTTAAATTCCAGTTCATTAACATACAGTGTAATATTAGTTTCAGGTATAAAATTTAGTGATTCATCACTTACATACAACACCCAGTTCTCATCACAAGTGCCCTCCTTAATACCAGTCACCAATTTAATACATCTCACCGCCCACTTCCCTCCAATACCCCTCAGTTTGTTTTCTATACATAAGAGTCTCTTATGGTTTGCTTTCCTCTCTTTTCTTTTTTCCTCCCTTATGTTCATCTGTTTGGTTTCTTAAATTACATGTAAGAATGCAATCATATGGTATTTGTCTTTCTCTGAATGACTTATTTCACTTAGCATTATATCCTAGCTCTATCTAGGTCATTGCAAATGGCAAGATTTCATTCTTTTATTTTTCTTAGGTTTTTTATTTATTTTGAGAGACAGAGAGAGAACATGAGCAGGGGAGGGGCAGACAGAGAGGGAGAAAGAGAATCCTAGCAGGCTTTACACTGCCAGTGTGGAGCCAAATGTGGGGCTTGAACTTGTGAACCAGGAGATCATGACCCGAGCTGAAACCAAGAGGCAGATGCTCAATTGACTGAGCCACCCAGGTGCCCAAAATTTCATTCTTTTTAAAAAATTTTTTTAAAAAATGCTTATTTATTTTTGAGAGAGAGAGAGACAGAGACAGAGCATAAGCATGGGAGGGGCACAGAGAGAGGGAGATAGAATCCAAAGCAGGCTCCAGGCTCTGAGCTGTCAGCACAGAGCCCGACATGGGGCTCGAACTCACAAACCATGAGATCATGACCTGAGATGAAGTCAGAGGCTTAACTGACTGAGCCATCCAGGTGCCCTAAGATTTCATTCTTTTTGATGGCTGAGTAATATTCCATCATATATATATACTATAACTTCTTTATCCATTCATGAATTGATGAATATTTGGATTTCTTCTATTATTTGGCTATTGTTGATGCTGCTGCTATAAACATAAGGATGCATTTATCCATTTGAATTAGTAATGTATTCTTTGGGTAAATGCCTAGTAGGGCAATTGCTGTATCATAGGGTAATTCTATTAACTTTTTGAGTAACTCTATACTCTTTTCCAGAGTGGCTGCACCAGTTTGCATTCCCACCAACAGTGTAAGAGGGTTCCCCTTTCCCCATATCCTCTCCAACATCTGTTGTTTACTGTGTTGTTACTTTTAGGTGTTTTGATAGAGGTGATATATCATGGTAATTTTGATTTGTATTTCCCTGATAATTAGTGATATTGAGCATCTTTAAAAAACTTTTTTTTTTTTAAATGTTTTATTTATTTCTAGGAGAGAGAGAGACAGCGTGAGCAGGGGAGGGTCAGAGAGAGAGGGAGTCACAGACTCTGAAACAGGCTCCAGGCTCTGAGCTGGCAGTCAGCACAGAGCCCGACGGGGGGCTCGAACCCACCAACCGCGAGATCATGACCCAAGCAAAAGTCGGACACTTAACCGACTAAGCCACCCAGGCACCCCAATGTTTATTTATTTTTGAGAGAGAGAGACAGAACATGAGCAATGGAGAGGTAGAGAGAGAGCGAGACACAGAATCCGAAGTAGGCTCCAGGCTTCCAAAGGTCAGCACAGAGCCCAACGCGGGGCTCAAACCCACGACTATGAGATCATGACCTGAGTTGAAGTTGGACACTTAACCAACTGAGCCACCCAGGTGACCCATTGAGCATCTTTTCATGTACCTGTTAGGCAGCAGATTTTTATATATCATATATTTACATATGGAGTAGTTGGGGAACAAGAGCATAATTTTTCATCCTGATTATCTATGCTTTTAACTTTTTTCTACCCAAAACTTAGATTGAGAAAGGCTTAATTAGCATAAAAGCAAATAATTAAAATCATCTTTCATGAGATTTCTTTGTCTCCCTTGTCCAAGTAAAACACATCTGTACATATATGTATATGTAGAAATAACATATTGGTTTTGAGGAAAGTTCTCTAGTATCTTAGTATTTAAATAAGGGAGAGGCTTTGAATTGTAAAAGTCAATTCATGTCATTTCTCTGCTCAAAACCCTCTAAAACCTTCACGTTATTCCAAGTAAAAGCTACAGGTCTTTAAAACAGCTCACAAAGTCCCACCTAAGCCCATTCTCCATTGCTTGTCTGACTCTATTTTCTAGCACTATCCCCCAGCTCACTCAATCTGCTTCAGTCCAACTGTCCTCCTTGCTGAGAGTTCCTAGAACTCTCCAACCTTATTCCTTCCTTAGGGCTTTTGCACTTGCTGATCCTTTTGACTGGAATGCTGTTGACCCAGATTCTGCATGGCTAACACCATCTCTTTCATGTCTTTGCTCAAATACCTTGTCAATTTTGTCCAAATTGACCACTATATTTAAAACTTTTTAAAATTTTTTTTTAATTTTTTTAATGTTTTATTTATTTCTAGGAGAGAGAGAGACAGCGTGAGCAGGGGAGGGTCAGAGAGAGAGGGAGACACAGACTGAAACAGGCTCCAGGCTCTGAGCTGGCAGTCAGCACAGACCTCGACGCGGGGCTCGAACCCACGAACCGCGAGATCATGACCTAAGCGAAAGTCGGATGCTTAACCGACTAAGCCACCCAGGCGCCCCAAAAAACTTTTTTTTTAATTTTGAGAGAGATGGCATGAGTGGCGGAGGGGCAGAGAAAGAGGAGCAAGAGTCCCAAGCAGTCTCTGAGCCATCAGTGCAGAGGCTGATGTGGGGCTTGAAACTACCAAATTGCAAGATCATGACCTGAGCCAAAAGGTCATGAGCCAAACGCTTAACTGATTGAGCCACCCATGTGCTCCTGACCAATATATTTAAATTTGCATCCTATCTCATTCTTCCCAGCATTCCTGAACCCCTTTGTTCTGGTCTGATTTTTCCTATTAGACAACATGCTATTATTTAAGTGGTGGATACAGCGGTGATCATCATTGCATTCCAAATCTTATGTATTCTTTAGTTGACAGGAAATATATTGACTAACTTCAGATTGTGTTAGATTTAATATGTATTTGAGTTTCTGGGAAGATGGAAGAAAAATAGAAATAGAATATACATATTCCCAGCCATTAGAAATAAAGGAAAGAAGAGGGGAAAAAAATCAATAAAAAACCCCCAAACAAACAAGACAAGGGAAAAAAAAAAAAAGTAACAGAAAAGCAGGATAAAATCAAAGTACAAAATAAAAAATAAATCCAAATATATGTGTTTTCCATAAATATATGTGTTTTCAATAAAAATAAGTTAGCTGAATTCTCCAGTTAAAAGCAAACTCTGTCAGCCTGGAATACACACACACACACACACACACACACACACACACACACACACACACTCTCACACATACATACTTGAGGGTGTAAAGATACCAAAAGGTTGAAAGTAAAAGAGTATGAGAAGATAAAGAAATATGTATGAAATGAAAGCTGGTGTAGCACATTAATGTTGGACATTACAGACTTTAATATCAAAGAATGGAAAAGAAGATCAGCATATAATTAATTTTAAAAGGTTTAAATTATCATTCCAAGCTTAGATGTATTTAATAACATAACTTTAAGTATTAAAGCAAAAATTAGTAGAATTACAATTAGAAACTGATATATTTATTATGTATTCATCATTTATCAAATTGGCAATTATCACTTAACACTAGGAAAAATTTTTAATGGTTCTTTCAGTAATTTATAGATTAAGCTAAAAAATTCAGTAAAGATATAAAAGATTTAAATAACACAATTAACAAGTTAAATCCAGTGTACATATATAGAAAATGAAACCCTACAATTGGTGTATATACATTCTTCTCAAGTTCCTGGGTCATTTATAAAAACTGATTATATTCTGGGTCATAGAATAAGAATTTAAGGAATCAGTATCACATAGCTCATGTTTTTCTGACTTCAAAGACTTGTTAGACATCAATAAGATGATAAAACAATAAAGTAACAAAATAAACACCTTATATTTGGAAATAAAAAAACCTTTCTATGTTCCTTGATCAAAGAAAAAAAATCTTGTTAGGAATGAAGAAAATTTGTTCTGGAATAAGAAAGAACTTGCAGGAAACTTATAGTCTTAAATACTTTGTATTATAAATGAAAAAAAATTAAAAACTATTGAGTCTATCAAGATACTTTAGAAATTAGAAAAAGAAAAGGAGAATAGTATAAATAAAGTAAAAGTAAGGAAACAATAAAGATAAGTGAGAAATTAATAAGATTAAAAATAAGATACTGCAAAGATAATCAAAAAGCCTAAAGTTGACTCTTTGAAATAATAGTAAAATTATCAAGTACTCAGGAAGATTTGTATCAAAAAGAGAAAGGTCACAAAGAATGAAAAAGAGGACTAAGTACAGATATAGTGGAGATTAAAAAGATATAAGAAAATCACAAACAACTTTATGCCAACAAATTTAAAAACAAAGTGGACAAATTCCTAGGAAAATGTTTAATTGACTTAAGAAGGTTTTAAAAACATGAATCATCATATAACTATTGAAGAAGTTTAATTAGTAGTTATGTATCTTTCCGCAAAGAAATCAGTTTTTCTATTGAGATCTAGAAAAAATTCAAGGAAGACAATTTCAATCTTAAAAAGTCATTTTGGATACTGTCTAATTCATTTTATAAGGATGGCACAATCTTGATTTACAAACCAAACAAAGGAGGAAAGAAGATTGCAGACTAATCATATTCATAAACATAGATATAAAAATTCTAAGTAGATTCAATAGTATATAAAAAAGCATAACACACAGATTATTCAGTGTTATATTTAAATATCTTTCACCACATTATGGAATAAAACATTACTCTATAAAGGAATACTACTCATCAACATGCTTGTATTAAAATCAAGATCTGTATATCAAAAGATACCTTAAGTGAAACACAAGACTTAATTTGAGAGAAGAATTTACAATATATATAACTGACAAAGAAATGTTGCATAAAGCATGCAAATTCCTTTTAAAAGATCAATAAGAAAAAAGTAAGCAACTAAACAGAAAAATGGGTCAGCACATGACCAGCCATTGCTCAGAAGAAGAAACATAGATAACCAAAAAATTATGAAAAGATGCTTAAATCCATAAGTAGTCAGGGAGATGCAAATTAGAACCACAATAAGATACAATATAGTACTATTTTATATCCATTTTAGTGGTAAAAAAAATAAAATGTATTATTCCAGTGGTTGCTAAGGATGTGAATAAAGCAGAAATTCTTATATACTGATGGTTAGAGATATAAATTTGTACAGAATCTTAGAAAATAATTTAAAATTATCTAGTATTGCTGAAGATGTATAAATCTTACAAGATAGTAATTGCACTCCTACTTTTATGCCTAGGAGAAACTCTTAAATATATGAATTGGGAGAAATATACAATAATATTTATAGCTGCATTGTTTACAATAGCTTCAACCTGGAAGCAACCCAAAGGTTCAATGTCAGGTGACTAGACAAATGAATTGTGGCAGATTCATGTTGTGAAATACTATACTGCAGTGGAAAATAAATGAAGTACAGCTACTCACATAAACATGAATACAGCTCACATACAAAACAGGGAGTGAAAGAACAAGCTGTGGAAGACTATGAACAGTATGACTTTGTTTAAAAATGATAAAAATTAGGCAAAATTAGGGGTGCCTGAGAAATCAATCAGTTAAATGTCTAACACTTGATTTTACCTCAGGTCATTATCTCACAGATTTGGGATCCAGCTCCAAATCAGGGCTTTGTGCTGGGCATGAAGCCTCCTTGGAATTCTCTATCTTCCTCTCTGCCTCTCTCCCACTTGCTCTCTCTCTCTCTCTCTGTCTCTCTTTCTCTCTCTTTTAAAATAAATAAACATTTAAAAATAGGCAGAATTGAAAAACATTTTTTAGAATAATAAAGATGCATGGTAAAGTATCAAGAAAAGTAAGATAATGAGAACATAGTTCAGAATCAAGAGGAGAGATGAGTTGGGGACAGGCTCTCAGGGAAACAACTCCAGGGGATATCCTTCCCACTATATTCTATGATTGCTACAGTCATGAAGCACAGTGACCCTTGGGGTGGAGAGTACAGGGATTTCAATATCTAAGCTAAGATCAGGTTCTTAAGCTGGGTGGTTGATAGTAATATACATCCTTTTGTACGTAAAAGAAAATTAATAAAATAGAAAAAGAAGTGTAAAAAATCTGTGGATAGAGAATGTGTTCTTGTTCCAATTCCACCTCTAATATAAAACTATGTCATTTTTGGCAAGTTACTTAGTCTTACTGAGCCTCATTTTTCTCATTTTAATAAATGGTTATAAGAAATCCAGTCCTACCTATTTTATAGGATTGTGTGAGGATCAAGTGTACTTGAAAGCATTTAATATGTTATTAATGAAATGAAATATTCATATGTAATACAGTTTTTCTACATATGAACTCAAAGGTTTATCTCTCCAAGTAATATTCAAAATCCACATGATGAAAGGTGAGAATGTTCGATGTAATCGTGCAGCTCTTCTGCCAGTTGAAATGTTCTGCACGGTTATTAGCCAAAGTCTGTCTAAGCTGTAGCAGCCTTGGGGTAGCCAGCCGTGGAGGAAACACTGACCTTGGAATTAGAGAACTGGGTTTTGAATCCTGGCTTTGTCATTTGCTAACTCTGAGATGTTGGCAATTCACTTCCCACGTCTGCCCTTTGGTTTCATTATCTGTGAAATAGTTTTATTGGCATTGTTCTGAAGAGGGAATTGCAGTATTTTCTTTAGATACTGTGGAGCTCTCCATCCTCTGAATCCACATGGGCAGCAAAGACGGCGGCGGCACAGCTTCCAAACTAGCGGTGGCTTTAACAATATACCCAACCTGATTGTTTCCTTCTGTGTTGGTTTATTCGTGAATCGGCTATTGTCCGTCTATAGACAAAGCCGGACTTAATTTCGACTTTGTGGACCCATTTGTAAGGCAGTGATCACACTCTTTTAAGAAGCTGCCACTTTCCTTTCTCTGCCCGTATTTCTCACGATTTTTACGCAGCAGCATACATACAATCTAACCAAGGTGATTCTAATTCTTTTGATTGTAATCATCTCATATAATGCTGCATAATGCAGCAACCCAGGACTGGGCAAAATTAATGAGATCTGGGATCCTTTCCCCAACTTCATGAGAGCTCTTATGGGTTAAGAGTATCAGTAGATTGCATTATTTTGATGACTAAAATCCAGAGATAATTTTTAAAAGTTAAGCTTCTTATTTTGAGATAAATATGGATTTAGACACTGTGGTAAGAAATAATACAGAGAGATGCTATGTTATCCTTTACCCAGTTTTTCCTAATGATAACATCTTGCAAAACTATAGTATAATATTAAAAGTAATCCACAGATCTTTTTCATATTTACTGGTATTTAGTTTTATTCAATATATTGTCACATCTGTAGGGTTGTGTAATCACACCAGAGATAAAAGTAAGATTAAAAAAAATAGTTTCATCACCACAAGGATCCCCTGTGTTGCCCTTTTACAACATTCTCCTTCCTCATTCTTAATCTTTGGCAACCACAAATCTGTTCTCCATTTCTAAAATTTTGTCATTTTGAGAAAGTTATATAAATTGGACCATACACTAAGTAATCTTTGGGGATTAGCCTTTTTACTTAGCATAATTCCTTGGAGATTCATCTATTGCTGCATGTATTAAAACTTCATTCTTTATATTGCTGAGTGCAGTTGCTAGGTCATGTGATAGTTGCATAAGTTTTATAAGAAACTGCCAAACTGTCTAGTTTTATAAGAAACTGCAAAACTGTTTTCCAGAGTGTCCATACCATTTTACATTCCCCCCAGCACTGTAGGAGTGATCTAGTTTCTATGAATCCTTGCCAGCATTTAGTGTCGTCACTCACTGTTTTTTATTTTTGCCATTCTGAGAGCTGTATAGTACCATCTTATTGTGGTTTTAATTTGCAATTCCTTAATGGCTAATGATGTTGATCTTCTCATGTGTTTATTATCTTTCTGCATATCCTCTTCAGTGAAATGTCTTTGGCCCATTTTCTATTGGATTTTTAAATATTATTGAGCTCTGAGAGTTCTTCATATATTCTACATATTAGTTCTCGTTCAGATATGTGGTATATAAATATTTCCTCCCAGCTTGTAGTTTCTCTTTGCATCTATTTCACACAGTCTTTCGTGGATTAAAAGTTTTCAGTTTTGATGAAGACAAATTTTCCATTTATCTTCTTATGGGTTGTGACTTTGGTGTCAGGTCTAAAAATTCTTCCTCATCCTAGATCATAAAGATTTTCTCCTATGTTTTTATTTTCTAATTTTGTAATTTTAGGTTTTACATATAAGTATATGATCCACTTTGAGTTAATTTTTGTATAAGGGATGAGGTTAGGTGTAACTTTGCTTTTTTGCCTGTGGACGTCCAATTGCTTCAGCACCATTTCTTTAAAAGGCTATCTTGTCTCTACTCAGTTAATTTTGCACCTTTGTCAAAAAGCAGCTATGTGTATTTGTATGGGTCTATTTCTGGGTTTTCTACTCTATTCTATTGATTTATGTATCTTTGTCTCTGCTAATACCACAGTGACCATAGCTACATAGAAAATTTTAATACTGGGTACAGTAATTCTTCTGACTTTAATTGCTTTTTTTCCCCAAAATTGTTTTAGCTAGTCTGTGCTCTGAGTCTTTCTATAGATTTTAGAAAAAGCTTGTTTATGTGTGTAAAAATACTTGCTCGGATTTTGATAGAATTTACATTACA
Source organism: Hyaena hyaena (assembly GCF_003009895.1). Classification (NCBI taxonomy): domain Eukaryota; kingdom Metazoa; phylum Chordata; class Mammalia; order Carnivora; family Hyaenidae; genus Hyaena; species Hyaena hyaena. The sequence goes on from NW_024082473.1 coordinate 140,651, forward strand.
TCTATGCAACTTGAGGAGAGTTGATATTTTTACTCTGTTGATTCTTCTAATCCATGGACACAGTCTATCTCTCCATTTATTTAGGTCTTTGATATCTTAATTTTTTTTGATTAAAAAATTTTTAATGCTTATTTTTTGAGGGACAGGAGAAGGCACAGAGAAAGAGTGACCCAGAATCTGAAGCAGGCTCTGAAGCAGGCTCTAAGCAGTCAGCTCAGAGTCCAACGTGAGGCTCAAACTCACATACTGTGAAATCATGACCTGAGCCAAAGTCGGTATGCCTAACCGACTAAGCCACACAGGCACCCCTAGGTTTTTGATATCTTAGAGGTAACTTATGAACCATGCTAAGTGAATTCTAATACCTAAAGAACCTCACACTGGTTAAAATTAAAATACTATAGAATATGTTTAGGGCAATTCTATTACATTTTGGGATAAAACGGACTCTAAGCATATCTTTTGGACCATGAAATTGATAAAAACAGTTTGCAAGCCACTTTCCATGTTTGTAGCCTTTGGCCTTAGGTAGCATTAAGGACGGTTTTACACTAGTAGAAGTATAATGTAACACTTATTTTTAAAATTTCTCTTTTCACCTACTCTTCTTTGTTTGTTTGTTTGTTTATTGGTTGATTGATTAATATGCAACATAGAGTCAAGGGTAAATAATGAAAGAACACACTGTAGGTGCTGTGGCAATGGTTTTATGCTTCTTGCCACAAGTGCTTTCTATAGACAAAGCTTTTGCTCTGTATTTGCCTTTTTGCTTCTGTATATTCCCAGAGACTATAAACTGCATGAAGATATCAATATATTTCCAGTCCTTAGCACAGACTTGGCACATAGTAGACATTCATTATATATATTTAAATCTCTAGCAAATCATACTATTTGGGAATTCATTCTTGGTTCATTTCCTCCTTCACATGCTGGATTAGGTTTTATTAAGTTCTCTGTGCTATTTGAAGCCATCTCTATTACTTCTTAGATATTACATACTCTTGATTTAGTCCCTACTTGTAGATCTTTTCTTTTACTAGCCTTTTATTGTGAGTATTGTTTTAACCTTATTTTTGTAGCCACTACATTTTTCTCTTTCTCATACTTGTAGGAAAGATCTGTCATCACTTTGCCTGTTGGGCATCTTTTCTTTTTTAGGAATTGCCCTTTCCCATGACAAAGGATTATAGTGCGACTTTCATGGTTGGCACGTGAGCCAGATTAGAAAAGTTTGTCTTTCTTGAACATGATTATTGGTCTAGGAATGGATACATTGTGAAAGCAGGACTAATCAGAGTCCATTCGGGATTTTTATATGGATGCTGGGGGAGAAAGAGTCACTTTTTAAAATATGGGATTATAAACTGAAATTCAAACATTTAACAAATACTTATTGAGTCCATACTCTGTGCCAAGCACTGTGTGTGGACTCTGAATGACATGAACCAGGACCTGTCTAGAGCCATCAGTACTGCCACAAGGAGAGGGGAAGGCCTACCCGAGAATGAAGCTAACACAAGAAAAAGCAGCTTGAAGGAATAGAAAAGAACAGCTACGCTTATGACCTTTTTCAAGCATCCAGAGCTAGGTGTGCCTGATGCTTATGTTGGACTCCCAGTTAATGAGGAGCCATGTAATTAAAATTTTCATGTAGTCTTTATCACTGAGTAAAACACATGCCAAATCTAATCATTTTAAAATCTGAGTTTTCCAGAATTAATACCAATTCTTCTCAAGCTATTCCAAAAAATAGAAATTGAAGGAAAACTCCCGGACTCATTTTATGAAGCCAGAATCACTCTGATTCCCAAGCCAGACAGAGATCCAGCAAAAAAAGAGAACTACAGGCCAATATCCTTGATGAATACAGATGGAAAAATCCTCAACAAGATACTTACAAATCGAATCCAACATCACATAAAAAGAATCATCCACCAAGATCAAGTGGGATTCATTCCTGGGTTACAGGGCTGCTTCAACGTTCGCAAATCAATCAATGTGATCCATCACATCAACAAAAGAAAAGATAAAAACCATATGATCCTGTCCATAGATGCAGAAAAAGCATTTGACAAAATACAGCATCCCTTCTTAATAAAGACTCTAGAGAAAGTTGGGATAGAAGGAACCTACTTAAACATCATAAATGCCATCTATGAGAAGCCTTCAGCTAACATCTTCCTCAACGGGGAAAAACAGAGCTTTCCCCATGAGATCAGGAACACGACAGGGATGTCCACTCTCACCACTGTTGTTTAACATAGTGCTGGGAGTCCTAGCATCAGCCATCAGACAACAAAAGGAAATCAAAGGCATCAGAATTGGCAAAGAGGAAGTCAAACTTTCACTCTTCGCAGACGACATGATACTCTACATAGAAAACCCGACAGACTCCACCAGAAGCCTACTAGAACTGATCCAAGAATTCAGCCAAGTTGCAGGGTACAAAATCAATGTACAGAAATCGGTTGCATTTTTATACACCAACAATGAAGCAACAGAAAGAGAAATCAAGAAACTGATCCCATTCACAATTGCACAAAAAAACCCATAAAATACCTCGGAATAAACCTAACCAAGGATATGAGAGATCTGTATGCTGAAAACTATAAAAAACTTATGAAGGAAATTGAAGAAGACACAAAGAAATGGAAAAACATTCCATGCTCATGGATAGGAAGAATAAATATAGTTAAGATGTCATTACTACCCAAAGCACTCTACACATTCAATGCAATTCCAATCAAAATTGCACCAGCATACTTCTCAAAACTAGAACAAACTATCCAAAAATTTGTATGGAACCACAAAAGACCCCAAATAGCCAAAGTAATACTGAAAAATAAAGCCAAAACGGGAGGTATCACCATCCCAGACTTTAACCTCTACTACAAAGCTGTCATCATCAAGACAGTATGGTATTGGCACAAAAACAGACACATAGACCAATGGAACAGAATTGAGAACTCAGAAGTGGACCCAAAAGTATGCAGCCAACTAATCTTTGACAAAGCAGGAAAGAATATCCAATGGAAAAAAGACAGCCCTTTTAATAGATGGTGTTGGGAGAACTGGACAGCAACATGCAGAAGAATGAAACTAGATCATTTTCTCACACCATGCACAAAAATCAACTCAAAATGGATAAAGGACCTGAATGTGAGACAGGAAACTATCAACACCCTAGAGGAGAAAGCAGGAAACAACCTCCTTGACCTCTACCGCAGCAACTTCTTACCTGACACATCCCCAAAGGCAAGGGAATCAAGAGCAAAAATGAACTACTGGGGCCTCATCAAAATATAAAGCTTCTGCACGGCAAGGGAAACAATCAATAAAACTAATAGGCACTGACAGAATGGGAAAAGATAGTTGCAAATGACATATCAGATAAAGGGCTAGTATCCAAAATCTATAAGGAACTCACCAAACTCCACACCCGAAAAACAAATAATCCAGTGAAGAAATGGGCAGAAGACATGAACAGACACTTCTCCAAAGAGTACATCCAGATGGCCAACAGACACATGGAACAATGCTCAGCATCCCTCCTCATCAGGGAAATACAGATCAAAACCACACTGAGATACCACCTCATGCCAGTCAGAGTGGCTAAAATGAGCAAATCAGAGAACTCTCGATGCTGGCAAGGATATGGAGAAACGGTCACCCTCCTACACTGTTGGTGGGAATGTAAGCTGGTACAGCCCCTCTGGAAAACAGCGTGGAGGTTCCTCAAAAAATTAACAATGGAACTCCCCTATGACCCAGCAATAGCACTGCTAGGGGTTACCCAAGGATATAGAAATGTTGATACATAGGAGCACATGTACCCCAATGTTCATAGCAGCACTCTCCACAATAGCGAAAACATGGAAAGAGCCTAAGTGTCCATCAACGGACAAATGGATCAAGAAAATGTGGTTTACCTATACTACATGGCAATGAGAAAGAATGAAATCTGGCCATGTGTAGCAACATGGATGGACCTTGAGGGTGTTATGCTGAGCAACATAAATCAGGCAGAGAAGGACAAACATCATATGTTTGTACGTATAGGAGGATTAGGAGAACTTAACGAGGACCATGGGGGAGAAGAAGGGGGGAAATGGTGGGGGAAAGAGAGAGAGGCAAACCATGAGAGACTCTTGAATGCTGAGAACAAACTGAGGACTATGGGTGTGGGGGGAGAGGGGGTAGATTGGCATGGAGGAAGGCACTTGTAGGGATGAGCACTGGGTGCTATATTGAAACCAACTTGACAATAAACTATTTGTTAAAAAGAAAAAAAGGTATTTGCATAACCTCAAAAAAAAAAATCTGAGTTTTCAGTTCTGTCTGCCAGCACTCACTTTTGTTTCTGGATGTCTACTGTATACTGCCAGTTGAATATTCCAACGATCTCTGAAATAAAACATATCTGAAAGTAAACTCATTATCATAATTTTTTGGGATATAAACTCTGAGGGCAGGGACCTCTTCTTGCTCACTCTTACATCCTAATGCGTATAACAGTGCCTAGCACATAATAGATCAACAAATATTGTTAAAGTAATTAAATCCAGACTCCCTGAAACCCTCAGATTATATTTCCAGTTATCTCTTTAATCAGTGCTTTTCTTCACTGTAGAAATTCTCAAAGATGTTGAAATGTGGTGGTTTGGGAAATGAGTTTATCGGAATCAGCCAGGGAACTTTGTCAGCTGAGAACTACTGATTATTCGAATTATAAATAACAATAAGAAATAAATCAAGCTTTGCATGAAAAAACTCAGATTCATGTTAAGCCATTTTAGAAAGTAAAGAGTCTTATAAACATTCTAGTTTTTCAGCTTTGGAAATGTTTCAGTTGTCTTTTACCATTATCTTAAGCCATCCCAAAGCTTGGTGGCTTGAAATAATGACTATTTTACTATATTTCACGACTTTGAGATTCAGGCAGGGCTTGGCTAGGTGATTCTTCTGTTCCACGTGTTGGTCACTTGGTTGTATTTAGCTGCCTATTGAACTGGCCTGGTGTATGTATGTATATGTTGCACAGAACAGAATACTTTTTAGTACATTTTTATTCTCAACAACAACATGAAATGAAACTAATAATAACAATGCCCACAAAAGAAATGGAAACAGTGAAAACAAATTTTTGTTGAATTTTGTATAAATAATCATATCAGTTAAGAGAAAAAAGGAAAAAAGACACTACAGTACAATAAAAAAGGAAAAATGCACAGCTATTCAGTCAGTAGTTTTTCTGTCTCATCTACATAATTTGAACTTTTGATTACAGTGTGATATAATAATATGTAAAGTAAATAATTATCAATAACTAATGAATGAATTTTATAACAGTTGAAAAGTCTGCAACTGGTACAATTTGGGCAATTAGTAAATTGTGCCATTAATAAAACATTGTATTTTCTTTATTTGTTCTTTAGGTTTAAAACAATTAATTAAAATAGAAGAACAAATTTTAATTTGTAGAGATATTATTTAAATTGAGCCAAAGTTTTCATGTATGAATTTTCAGTTACAAAAAGTAAATATTACACTCTACAATTCGCGCTTTGTTTCACTGTTTTAGATTTTTACAATACAAAGAAACCTCCAAGTGTTCAGGTAGGATGATAAAATTGAAGTTCTGTTTCTTTGTCTTTGCAACTACTGTTCTATCATTGTTTATTTCTCTCCAGAGAAGGGAGAGGAGCTAGAAATGAACTTAACTGTTGATTGTGCCTATGTGAGGAAGCCTTCATAAAATCCCAGTAGTAGGGGTTTGGAGAGTTTCCAGGCTGGAAATACATCTATACCAGGAGGGTGATGCACCCCAGCTGCATCTTGCAGTTGGGACCCTCCCAGATCTTGCCCAATATCTCTCTTCACATGGCTATTTATCTATATCCTTTATCATATCCTTTAATGAACATGTTTTCCCTGAATTCTGTAAGCTGCTCTAGTGAGTTAACTGAACATAAGGAGGAGGTCATTGGTACCTTCAACATGTAACTGCTTGGTTAGAAGCACAGGGGATGCCTGGGCTTGTGACTACTGTCTGAAGTATGTGTATGTGGAGGGCAATCTTGTGAGACTGAGCTCTTAACTTCTGATGCTCTCTCCTGGTAGATAGAATCAGATATGAGTTAAGTTGTATGACACTCAGCTGGTGTCAGAGAAAATTGCTTGTTCTGGGGAAAAACCTCCACACATTTGGTGACCAGAGGTGTCAGAAGTGAAGTGCTCTGTGTGAGTAGTAAAGGAGACACGCAAGAAAGAACTCCTGGTAGGGAAGAACTGGGCTTTTCCCAACACAGGTGAAAATCTGGGAAGATTTTTTTCCTTTTCTGAGAATTTGAAATGATCATGCTTTGCGGAGATTGGGTGTGTTGGGGGTTGACTGTGTAACTGGGAATTCTCCACATTAACTTCCATGTAGAATATAGTGTTTATTGAAGGATAAGCAACACAATATGTTGATTTGAAGTTTATATGAGTTATTATTAAAACTAAACAGTAACCATAGCAATTGTTTATACATTAGGGCGGGAGATGTCTTTAGGTAGTAATAGTTTAGCACTGACATTGATAAGAATTGCTAGCTCATTATGATAATAAAAAGCAGATGTGCTTTTGTTTGTTTTATTATTCTTTTAAAATTCTGTGCATATAACAAATTCATTTATTACCTGCACCTCAGATAGATTAGTACGCTATAGGTTTGGAGCATCCCAGATGTTTGGGGCCTTCTCAGGGATGGCTAAAAAATTGTGCTCAACTGACAGTATCAACTGGACCTCCTACTTGTGGCCTCTCCAGCATGGAAGCCTCTGGATAGTCACACTTCTCACATAGTTGTGCAGGGTTCCCAGAGAAGAGTTTCCTAAAAGACCCAAGCAGAGCGGCAGGGCTTCTTGCATCTCACTTTGGAGGTCCGAATATTACTTCCTGTGCATTCCATTGGACAAGCAAGTCACTGATGCCAGTCCAGATACAAGAAGGAGGGAGATGAACCTCCACCTCTCAATAGGAGGAGTAGCAAAATATTTGCCACCATCTTTAATCTTCTAGAGTCAATGTAATTTTTATTTAGAGTGCATACCTCCTCTTATCATTGCATTCGTATTTGCTCCTCTTTCTTGACTTCTTATTTAATAAGTTCCCAAGTCTGCTAGTTCTTCCTTTGCCAGGCACTTAAAATTTATGAATGAATTCTTTTTTATTTTATTCCTTTCTCATTCTTATCTATTTCTCAAAGGCTTATTTGAATCAGTGAGCAGTATAGCATAGTATAGGCACACAGGCTCTGGAGCAATGCTGGCTAGGTTCAAATGATAAGTACCTAATCTTTTTGTGCTACAGCCCCCACATCTGTATACTGGGCATACTACTGATAGTATTTACCTTATCCAAAAAATACATATAAAGCTCTTAAAACAGGGTCTCTCACATGACATATGCTGAACAAATGATAACTATTATCATTACCATATGTCTTCAAATGGCAGCCCTTGAAACACAGATCTGAGTGCAAGCAGTTTATTTGGGAGATGATCCCAGTAAACATCAGTAAGTGAGGATGTGAAATAGAAGGGAAGGCAGCCAATAAAGGCAAGTTACCACCCTGGAAAAATAGGGCTTCATCCCACTGAAAAATGAGGGAAGCCAATGTAGAACATACATTTCACAGTGATCTCACACAAGAGGCAAGAGAACTGGGTATTTATATATCAACTGCCACCCATCATTGGATAAAGACTTCTCCCAGGAGGTGTTAATTCCCTGATATTTCCTTTCTGCTGTGTGAGAAAGCCCTCAGGCAAAGAGATGCAGATATTATCAGCTGCAGGTCAGGCGAAGGGCACAGGACTGATAAAACCCTGCCCCAGGCGATATGGGAAAAGCACTGATGGCTTCTACCACCCTATATTTTTCATCTGCTCACGATTTTAAAATGGGTTCCCGTATGTGTCAACCACTCTGAAAACTGGCCAAATATAACTTGGAGAGAGAGGGAAGTAGTTTCTGTAACTGTGGAGAAAGTACTAGAGGAAGTAGAAGTAAGAGACGGGGATGTGACAATACCAATGATAATTGGCTCACATAACCACATAGATATAATTGGATGTTGAAGGCCTCATATCAGTTGGACTCTCTGTATTTACCCACTTTCTTTTTTTTTTTTTTTAATGTTTTATTTATTTCTAGGAGAGAGGGAGAGACAGCGTGAGCAGAGGAGGGTCAGAGAGAGAGGGAGTCACAGACTGAAACAGGCTGCAGGCTCTGAGCTGGCAGTCAGCACAGAGCCCGACGCGGGGCTCGAACCCACGAACCGCGAGATCATGACCTAAGCGAAAGTGGGACACTTAACCGACTAAGCCACCCAGGCGCCCCTATTCACTTTCTTTTTTTAATATTTTCTTTTATTATTCCTTTAATTAACAAGGTTGAGCTATTTGCCAAAGCATTCATGAATCGTGATCATTTCCATTTTCAATGTAGAATAAGATCCTATGTGTAGTAAAGTAGGAAGAAAATACTCCTTACCATCCCAATACAGATTTATGCCTGCAAGCATCGTCTGTAAACTACACAAAGCACAAATTTTTACTCAAACTCATATTCAGTTTTCATAAATATTGAGGAAGTTATAACCTACAGCCTAATATTTCAAAACCCAATAAGAGCTTACAAAGACTCATTCAAAACTACTACCAATCGGTTACCCTATGATTGGAACATTGCGTTCAGATATTCAGGGGTCTTCCCTGAAAGGCACACAACAAAGCAATGTAAATTAGTTAAACAAAGAGGCCATTGGACTGAGGTGATCCTAGTGCCGTGTTGGCCTATGTAAGCAAACTGAAATCTAAGACTGTAAATACTCAAGGTTATACAATTGAAACAGTTTTTGTTCAACTCTTAAAATTTTTAATATGCCTCAGTGTGTCTTTTAAAAGTAGGATGCACGCTCAGGGAAAAGTCTTGAGGGAAGGGCATTGTATTTGGCTTATATCTCTGTCTTGTATCACTCTGGGTTGATCTTGGATCTGATCTGTGACCCAAAAACAAAAAGGATTTAGGGCTGGGCTGATTTTCACAGAGGAAAGCTACCATCTCCTCCTAGAGTTATTTGGAGTAAACCACACTAGGAATGTTTTTGAAGTGGTATGCTCATTTAAAAAAAAATCAAAACCAGAAGAAATCATAGGAGTAGAGCATTGCAAATCATTTCTGTTTATTTAGGCAGGGTGTCACCACTGTGCTGGCGAAGGTTTCACTTTTTCAGTTTGGAATTAATCCCCTGAAATCAGAGCTAGCCTCTTTGGATGTTCAATAAGAGTGTTCAAGGAATATACTACGTATGTGGGGAGGGTATACGAAAAAACTCCAAACTCTGGCCTGGAAGAGTTTATAATTTCACAGGTCAAACTTGTATGTAATCAAAATAAATGTAGATTTATATATGTAGTAATTGCTGATGTGTATGTACGGAGAGTGGTGAATGAGAATGGAAATGATGGGTTGAAGAAAGGGCAGTGTGTTAAAAGCTGCAAAGACACATGTTCTTGACCCAACCTCCTCTTCTCTGATTTTTCTCATTTAGGCTCCAAGGGAGGCTGTTAACTACCAGCTGATGAACAGCCACAAAATACTTTAGAAAGAGCCTTGAAGAAGTGTGGACCAACAACCATTCAGTAGAACTTTCTTCAGATGATGGATAATTCTGTGCACTATTGTAGCCACTAGCCAACGAGGGTAATGAGCACTTGAAAAGTGTCAGTGGAATGGAATTATTTAATTACATTTAAATTTAAATAGCCATATATGGCTGGCGACTACCATACTGGAAAGCACCGGTCAAGACAATACTTTCCTCTGGCAGTCAGTCATCTCCTGAACAGCAGGAACTGGAGAGATAGATAAGAACAAGGCTGATGATAGACTATGTGGCTTGGACAGTAAAAGCAAATTTGAAGGCTGCTATTTGTGTAAAGAAGTCCCACTTATCAGTCAGAGCCCAGTGTGGAGATGGAAAACCACACCAGCTATTTGTTTGTCTGTTTATTTTTATTAAAGTGAAATTGTGATAACATAAAAGTAGTCATATTAAAGTGAACAATTCAGGGGCATTTAGTACAATGTGGAAACAAGGGATTGGAATTATTAAAGATTAAACTTATTAGGGGCACCAGTGTGGCTCAGTTGGTTAAGTGATCAGCTCAGGTCATGATCTCGTGGTTTGTGGGTTTGAGCCCTGCATTGCGCTCTGTGCTGACAGCTCAGAGCCTGGAGCCTGCTTCAGATTCTGTGTCTCCCTCTCTCTGCCTATCCCCAGCTCATGCTCTGTCTCTCTGTCTCTCAAAAATAAATAAACATTTAAAAATATTAGAATTATCAAAACATAGAAACTTGCATGAGCCCTGCAGAGTGGAAATTCAGACCTCGTGGAGGGGTTACTGCTTTGTTGGTCCTGGAGCCTTTGAGTGATGCTTGAGGCTGATTCTAAATATACTGGAAAAGTGACAACTGTATTCAATGCCCGCTAATGGGAAGGAGCTGCACTGCTGGGATAAAGAGGTAATGTTGGGAAAGCAAGAATATGGAAGCCAATAGGAAGCAATCCGGAAGGACCATGCCTATTCTCTCTCCACCTTTTCAGCCTTCCCTAACTTTCCCCACCCACCACCATTGGAAAAGCCTAAACAAGGAGTTAGTTAGCTGGCAAAGCTGATGTGTGGTTTGCAGAGTACCAACCCTAACATCAAAATCAGAGCACAGAAGGGTAGTTTTAGAGCTGAGATAATTATTTAATAGCTGACACAGTCCATTAAAGAAAAAGACTCAAGGCTGGACTGATACAGCATGGGCACATAGGGGAAATGTAAAGTGCCCAGATACAGTTCTCCATAACAGCTTGGAGTTTCTTGAAAGAAGGATTTCTTTCATTCTTTGCAGGGCGTAAGAAAAAGATCTCCCAGGCCAAGGCAGAATGAAGTATAATATATTTTATTATATTTACAGTTCTCCAGGTTCTTTGCACACGCTAGTCCCTCTGTCTGAAAAATTCTCCCTTCCCTTTTACCAACTGATCCCAGATCAGGGCAAGTCTAGATGAGTCAATCCTGTTGTGTTTCTTTCAGACTATTAGTTTGTTTGTAATTACAAATTTATTAGTGTGCTTACTGGGATCCTCCCAACTATAATTGTGTTTGTTTTGGAGCACTTTTATATTCTCAGTGTCTGATACAGTCCTGGCACAAAGGCAGCAACAAGAAGTTATGGCTGAAGGAATGACTGCGTAGTATTATGGAATATGGATGTACCATAATATTTTAATCAGTTCATAATATATTTGATCATATTGAGGGATATGTAAATTGTTTCTACTTTTTCTGTATTAACAAATACTTCATGTTAACTTTAAAAGCCCAGTTAAAAATACGGTATTATTCTTCCTATTGGATGTTCATGTATCCAAGTGTTTTGGAAACAATAATAGCACAAACTGATTGCTTTAGCAATTTCTTGAACTAGACAAGAAACAAACTAATTATTATATACTAATAAAACAGAAACTTAATCAATAAATCAATAGTCCCAAATACAATGATTTAGGTTCAACAAGGAAAGCAAATAACAAAGAAGTTAAAATTTTACCTTGAATCAATAAAAATGTATATATTGTAATTATTATTATTATTGATTCAGAGTTTCAATAGTCATTGTCATTGAGGTTTTTGGTATGAAACTTGCTATCTTTTCATGGGATGGTTTTCCACAAAAGCTTGTAGGTATTAGCATTTTCAATCTTGTTAGGATTATTTTGACTAAACTAGGAAAAAAATATACACAAGACTACATCCAAAACTGCCCACACTCATAAAAGAGTGTGGCAATAGGTATTAAATTAAGAGATGTATTTTCTTTGATCTTGATGCCTATGCTTTTGGAACTCTGTTTTAGCAATATCTATTGCATCAGTATCAAAGAACATATATACAAAGATACTAAAGTAGCATTATTTGCAGTAGTCAAAATGTTGCGAAAAACCTGTTGCACCAAAAACCATAAGATACTTAGGAATAAACCTACTATATTCTGAAACTGTAGAACACTTATGATAGAAATTGAAGAAGACAACAAAGAAATGGAAAGCATTCCATGTTCATGGATGGAAGAACAAATATTGTTAAAATGTCCATAATACCCAAAACAATCTACATATTCAGTGCAATGCCTATCAAAATAACACCAACATTTTTCACAGAGCTAGAACAAACAATCCTAAAATTTGTATGGAACCACAAAAGACTACTTGAATAGACAAAGCAATCTTGAAAAAGAAAAGCAAAGTGGAGGCATCACAATTCCAGACTTCAAGCTGTATTACATAGCTGTAATCATCAAGACAGTATGATATTGGCACAAAAGCAGACACTCAGATCAATGGAACAGAATAAAGAACCCAGAAATGGACCCACAAATGTATGACCAAATAGTCTTTGACAAAGCAGTAAAGAATATCCAATGGAAAAAAGACAGTCTCTACAGTAAATGGTATTGTGAAAACTGGACAGTGACATGAAGAATGCACCTGGACCACTTTCTTATATCATGCACAAAAATAAACTCAAAATTGATGAAAGACCTAAAGGTAAGACAGGAAACCACCAAAACCCTAGAAGAGAAAACAGGCAACTACCTCTTTGACCTCAACTGAAGCAACTTCTTACTAGACACATCTTTGGAGGTAAGGGAAACAAAAGCAAAAATGAACTATTGGGACTTCATCGAGATAAAAAGCTTCTGCACAACTAGGGAAATAATTGACAAAACTAAAACGCAACCTACAGAATGGGAGAAGATATTTGCAAATTACATATCTGATAAAGGGTTAGTATCCAAAATCTATAAAGAACTTATCAAACTCAACACCCCTCAAAAAATATTCCAGTGAAGAAATGGACAAAAGACATGAACAGATAGTTTTCCAAAGAAGACATCCAGATGGCTAACAGACACACAAAAAGATACCCAACATCACTCATCATTAGGGAAATACAAATTAAAACCACAATGAGATACCACCTCAGACCTGTCAGAATGACTAAAATTAATCAGGAAACAACAGATGTTGGCAAAGATACAGAGAAAGGAGAATCCTTTTACACTGTTGGTGGGAATGCAAACTGGTGCATCCACTCTGGAAAACTGTATGGAGGCTCCTCAAAAAGTTTATAATAGAACTGCCCTATGATCCATCAGTTGCACTACCAGGTATTTATCCAAAGGATACAAAAATACTGATTTGAAGGAGCACGTGCACCCCAATGTTTATAGCAGCACTAAAAACAATAATCAAATTATGGAAAGACCCCAAATGTCCATTGACTGAAAAAGAATGACATTTTGCCATTTGCAACAATGTTGAGGGAACTAGAGTGTATTATGCTAAGGAAAAAAAAAGTCAGTCAAAGAAAGAGAAATACGATATGATTTCACTCATATGTGGAATTTAAGAAACAAAATGATGCACATAGAGGAAGGGAAGGAAAAATAAAATAAGATAAAAACAGAGAGGGAGGCAAACCACAGGAGACTCTTAACTATAGAGAACAAACTGAGGGTTGCTGGTGGGGATGTGGGAGGGGAATGGGCTAAATGAGTGATAGGCATTAAGAAGGGCACGTGTTGGGATGAGCACCAGGTAGAATATGTAAGGGATGAATCACTAAATTCTATCCCTGAAACAACCAACCAATCAAACAAACAAAAAACTTGTATGTTAATCAGTAGGGAGATTGTTGGATTGTTTGTAGAGCATTTATACTACAGATTCAGTATATAGTTATTTAAAAATAAATTGAATTAATTAAATAATAAATCTACTAATCCAAAAACAAAAATTTCTAAAACTTAGAAATAACATAAAAAAAGATGATTGAATGCTCTTAATATCTTTCTATAGCATTTTCTAACAAGCCAGTCTGAGGGTCATCTAGCTCTCTCTTGAGGAAGAGAGATTTGACTTGACTTAATGTTTACAGTTGATTAGGGCCCAGGCATTTTACAGCTCGGTAAAATTAAAGGTTAACTTGTAGAAATCTAATAAGGTGTGATTATTTTTTCCCCTGTATTGTAAAGGAGATAACCTAAAAGGTTATATTTTATTTCCCTGTAGGACAATGACCAATTTTATATTTAATCTAGCAGTCTTATTTATAACATTCCTTTTTTTACTGTTCATTTAAGTCCAAGTTTCTCATATTGAAATGGAATCATGTTGTCATTCTGCTCATTCCCTCATTAATGAGTCACATGAAATTTAAACATGTTCCCATTACTTTTGTGTGGGACTTTGTTTTAACCAGTTTGAGAATTAGGTTTTAATGACTGTTAAATGAGAAAAGCAAGTTGCAGAGTAATGTATATAGATTCTTTATATAATGATACAAAAATCCCTATTCATATGTCTGCATGTCTGTATATGCTTGTACAAGTATGGGTGTAGGTGTGGGAAAATATAGATGAGAATGTTAACATTACTCTTGTTACCTTGGGAAGTGAAGTGCAAGGGAAATTCTTATCAATATATATACATATATTTGCTTTATTTTGTGAATTGATTCTTAGTTTAATACTTAAATATTTAAATAGAGGAAATTGAATAGGAAAAGTATTTAAAAGATTCTGCAACAGGGGTGCCTGTGGCTCAGTTGGTTGAACATCTGACTTTGGCTCAGGTCATGATCTCATGTTCATGTCCCACATCAGCTCTGTGCTGACAGCTCAGAGCCTGGAGCCAAGACTGCTTTGAATTCTGTGACTCCCTTTCTCTCTGCCCCTCAAGCACCAGCTTGTGCTCTGTCTCTCCCTTTCAAAAATAAATAAACAAAAATATTTTTAAAAAAGTTTCTGCAATAATTTATCATCCATTTTGTATTTCCATAGTATATACTATGTATTAATAATTAAAAGTTTATGTTTTCAAATAAAAAATAATTTCACAAAGTTGTGGTACTATTGGACTAGCTGCATGCACCCATGGTTGTGTGATTATAAAATGAATTGTAAAATGAACCTATTTTGAAATTTATTAATATGATTTTCTCTTTTGCTTTTCTGAACACATAAACTTATCTCTGGCTGGTCTAGGGATCCATTTACTTGGGGTGGGGATGGAGAGAAGGTATGAAAGAAATGTAGCTCCTGAATTCAAATTTGCTCCAAGACCATAGTATTGCAAGCCAGGTTATCAATGAGAAAGAGTTTCCCAAAATCATGTTTTCCCCCTTTATCATATTAGGAACAGATTTGGAGCACTCCATTCTAGGGTAGAGGGGGTGCCACTAGCCTGGCCATCTAGAACATGTCATGCAGCTCTATAGTAGAAGAGTATGCTCTAAAGGGACACTAGATGCTACCTATGAGACAGTTAAAATTATTGGATTGCACTAAGGTTTAAACAAGATTTGACATTAGTAATTTTTCTGCCTACTACACACAGGGTGGGGACTGATGAAGAAAAAGCATGTTAACTTCAAAGTGAAGGAGCCATGTTCTCTCTGTACACTTGGGCTGATATGTGAGTTAATTTAGAATGCCTTCCCATTTTTCTGTTTTATACCTCAGATTAGGTTGTGTGGAGTATAGTAAAGTGGGAAAGGCTTGGGCTTTGGAGTCTGCCTGACCTTTTAAAATAATGTCCTTTAGTAGGTAATTTATTGTGACTTATAAGAACCTCAGATATTTGTCTGTAAAATAATAATGCATATAATGTGTCTAATACTGTGCTTAGCTCAAGATAGGCTGGTAGAAACTGACCTTCCTGTCTTTTAGGGTGAGGTGTCAAACCACTCAATTCTGGTGAGAGTCTATAAAAGAGCAACTTTGCCTGTACAGTGTACATAATGTATATTGCTTATTACTGTTCCTTGGCTCAGAGAAAGCACCCACTACTTAATATTTAATAAGACATTTGTAATGGTTGCCATCTGTCTTGTTAATAGAATGTTTTCTCTCATTAGTGTAGATGAGAAACACTGACTGTATTCTGGGGAATGGGTGTGTTCTGCTGAAATCAATGGGAATTTTGCAAAGGAAAGTCCATTGGGATTATAAATATGTGTAACTGTGGTTTTGGTGGTTTGAAAATGTACAAAGGACTCCTTTTCTGGGGCTCTATGATACTTATATTGGCATAGACAAAGGGGTGTTAAGGTTTGAAGTAATGATTTAGAAAACTGGGCAAAGTAATTTTTAATGAGTAGTTTCTCTTATATGGACTGCCCTCTACAAATATATTTCCTTTTGCCTATGTAGCTTCAAGTGTTCGCATTTCTATTGCCAAATTTCCATGCTCACATTTCTGTTGACCAAATAAAGATTCACCAATGAGAGAGGATTATAGCTTTCTAAGGAATAGTGTTATGAAAACCTTAATTAGTGTTTTATGTAGTCACTGAGTCTTTTGATCGACTTCTGAGGCATGTTTGGACAAACTGGCAATGTTTAGTTAAACAATGGAAATGTTTAGTGAGCCAATCAGATTAACATCTGAATAATAATTCAATTCATAAAGGATTTATTGATTTTTGTTAAATGATCTCCAGATGTGTTTGCATTTTTTTCATAACTTATTACAACCCATATTATAATATTTATAAATAATGCAGAGAATTCTTTGGAGATGATGCTATATATAATAAGTTGATCTACACCAGATGGTATTAGGTAAGAGGCAAATACTCTTAAAGGCCTATGTGGTGTAGGATTTTAAGTAATTCTCAAGCAAGTCATAAAATACCAGATAGCTAAATTTTAAAAATGTACATCATTTCTAGAAGGAAAACTTTTGCAGATTTAATCAGACTCTCATCTCCTATGTGTGAGACAGTTTTTGCTGTTGAAGTTAGGTAATGCTACCACAATCTCAACCTTACTATTGATTCTGTAACTTGATAGCAAGTGATAAAGTTTACAAAGACCCCTTTCCTAAGCTGCTAGGTAAATATTCATAGAAAAATAAGGTCTTGTTTTTTGTGATGTACCTACATTATGTGATAAGTGAAGTTGCATTGCAAACATATTGTATATAATATTTATGTATATATATAGGTTCACATACATGCACACACAAGTAGTTGTGAAGTAGTTTGAGAACAGCATAGGTGTAGAGAGAAAAGAATCTCACCTAAAAAGAAATAAAGGAACAAATGTAAGTATTCTAAATATAAAGCAATTAAAGTACATAATGTTGAGAGATTACAACCAAGAAAAAGAAGTGAGTAAGAAAAGAAAGAAAGGGAATTCCTCTGGGAATATAGCAGTTAACAGAAACCAAACTATTTTCTCTATAACTCTTCCAGACCCTCTGTAAAACCACTAAGTGCCATTTTTGGAGATATGACTAATTCATTTCTTGAGGCTCATTTCCTAATGAGAAATCTGATCATTATTTTAATTCTGTCACTTTTGTGATCATATTCTCATGTTATATTTACAAGATTGATATGAAGTGTGTACGTTTATGGTGCCAGGTAAATTCTACCTCAATGAACGTCATCACAAATACCACTTTTCTTTCTTTCTTTCTTTCTTTCTTTCTTTCTTTCTTTCTTTCTTTCTTTCTGCAGAAAATACTAATCCAGTGATCAAATTCTAAACTGATAAATAAAAAATAAAGTTATAAAGTTGTCCTATTGTGTATGGGTTATTCTTAACAATATTAATTTAATGCTAGATTAAGATTTTCAGGCTTCTGCTTTAGAATGAGAAAAGTAATTTCTCTGTACATGGGAGGAGGATTGTGATTTCAGGTGCCTCTGGCCCCTCCTCTTCATCCCCATCCTGATTGCCCTAGTTGGACTCTCATCATTTCTCTGCTGGACCATTTCTATATTCCACTACCTGTTTTTCGTATTGGAAAGTCATTGCTGTCTGCAATCTGTTATGTACATTACAGAAAGAATGATATATGTATTTGAATGTGCACCCGACCATTTATACCCTGAGATGGGTTCAGGTATAAATGGTATTTCCCAAGAGTTTGGGAATCAGATTACAGTTTGGGAGGGAAACTTTAATACTAGCACAGAATGATCCGATTGTAAAAATCCAAATGGCCCCCACGTGAGCCAGACTTCACTGTAACCTGATTGAATGTATCCTCTCACTTATGGAGAGCACTAGTCAGTCATGGAAGCTAGAAAAAGCAGAGTTAAAGAGGCCACTCATACTGTAAAGTAGTAATGGCCTGTTAGCCATTAGGTATTCTGGACCCGAATAAATGTGCTGTGAAATTAAGCACTACCGCTTTTCCTAAGATACCGTAATGACTCTATCTTGTGGATATGAAAGTGCAAGCTTGTATCAATTGACCTTCCCTTTCTTTTTCTTTTTCTGGCTCATTCATACTAGTTTAGGCATCACTTCTTCCAGGAAGCCTTCCCCTCATAGCCTGTTGAATGCCCTCTTCTTTGCTCTCATATTTCTTGGGCACTTAGCACAGATCATTGAACACAGAACATCTTAATTTTTAAGAGTTCTTTATATATTAAGGATATTAGCTTTTTATCTGTGATATATGTTGTAAATATTTTTTCTCAGTTTGTCAGTTATCATTTTACTTTGCTTTTTGTTTTTGCAATGAAGTTGCTATTTTTTATGGAGTCAAAATTTATCAATCTTTTAAAAATTACTTTTGGGTTTTTAGTTATGGTTAGAAAATTCTTATGCCAGATTAATTAAGAATTTAACCATATTTCTCTCTAGTACTTGCATAGCTTTATTTTTTACATTGAATTCCTTATTCTATTTGGAGATGTATATGTGTGTATGTATACCGTGGTGTATGGATCTAATTTTATTTTTTCTTTTTCCTTTAGATGGCTAAACAGTTGCTCCAGTTCCATTGGTGAAAAAGTGTATTTTTGCTGTTGTGACTTGAGAGGCCAGTTTTTATCATATACTAAAGTCTAATATTTTCTCAATTTGTTATTTGAATTTTTATTCAGTTTGACAGGTCTGTTTTTACACCAATGCCACATTATTGTGATTACAGAGATTCTATAGCATTTATTTATTTATTTATTTATTTATTTATTTTTAGAGATAGAGGGCACAAGTGAGCCAGGGGGAGGGGAGAGGGGGAGAGAGAGAGAGAGAGAGAGAGAAGCAGAGCTCACCCAAAGTGGGCCTTATGTTTTTTCACCCAAAGTGGGGCTTGAGCTTACCCACTATGGGACTCAAACTCACGGTCTGCAAAATCATGACCTGAGCTGAAGTCAGATGCTCAACCAACTGAGCCACCCACTTGCCCTCTATAGTATTTTAATACCTGGTAGAGTTAGTCACTGTTCCTTCCATTACAGCTTTTCTTTTTCAGTGTTTTTCTGACTATTTTTACATATTTATTTTTCTACATGAAGTTCAGTATCAATTGTCTAGTCTAGTTCCATTAAAGAGCTTGTTGGTATTTTTACTGAGAGGTATTAGATTTGTAAATCAACTTAGAAACAACTGCCATCTTTAAGATGTTGAGTATTTTTATCCAAAAACAAGGGATGGCGTTCTATTTATTCAGCTCTACTTTATGTCTTTCAGGAGTGTTTTAAAGGTTTCCTAATACAGGCTTTGCATAAATTTTTTCCCAAGAATTTTCCCAAGAATTTTAACTTCTTTGCTGTTATTGTTAATGGTTTTTTTCTTTGTTTACATCTTCTAACTGGTTATTGATTGTGTAGAGGAGGGCTACTAATTTCCATATGTTAATTCACAAACTATTTTGAATAGGAAGACACAGTAGTATAAAAATAATCTATAATTTCACTAAATATAAATAAAAAGTTGAAAACACATTTTGGGTAAACTGACAAAATTAAATTTTATCTTAAAGAAGAAATATGTGAAAATATCCAGAAAATTTCTTAAAATAAACTTTAATGGGGGGATACTTGATCAGTCACATATTAAAATATGTTATAAAGCCTTAGCAGTTAAAAATAGTCTGATGTATTAGTAGCCATATGGATTAATGAAGTAAAATTCAGATATAGACTTTTGTATATATAGAAATGTAATTCATAATGAAGTTGTCATTAAACTTATTAAGGAAAATATAAACTAATGAATCATGTTGGGAAAACTGATGATCATTTGGAAAAAATAGCTGGATTTATTCTCTTAGTCTCTGCCCTTCAATGAATTTAGATGCATTAAAGTTTTAATTACAAGAAATGAAGCCATAGGAGTAACAGAGAAAATAGTTGAATATTTTTATGATATGGGGGTCAAGAAAACCTCAAATCTAATCCAGAAAACAAAGGAGGAAAATCAAAGATCTATAAGGCAGCAAACAAAGAAACAAAGACCAAACTTAAACAAAACCCCAAAGGGTTGAAAGGTAATTACAACCTATAAAAATATTAGCAATATACATGACAGATATGGACTAGAATCTAATTTTTTTTCTATTGAAGGTTTCTACTTATAAAATTTTTAAAATGCTTATATATTTTTGAAAGGGAGAGAGAGACAGAATGTGAGCAGGAGAGGGGCAGAGAGAGAGGGAGACACAAAATCTGAAGTAGGCTTTAGGCTCCGAGCTGTCAGCATAGAGCCCGATGTGGGGCTCGAACTCATGAACTATGAGATCTCGAACAGAGCTGAGCTCATGACCTGAGCTGAAGTCAGACACCTAACTGACTGAGCCATCCAGGCACCCCAAAGGTTTTTACTTTTGAGATTATCTTCTGTGCTACAGAAGTGCTTATCTTGGAATTTAAAGTCAAGAATCTGAATTTTTTTCTCTTCACCCTGTTTATCACACTATTGAGCAATGTCTCATTGTCATGATCTAGTTTGATTTGTGAGAGGGCCTTGAAGTGAAAGGGACTTTCTCAAATGGAAAATAAAAATGAGCATTAGATAATTATGTTGCTAATTTTTAAATGGGTCTTAAACATTGATAGGAAAAAATAAACCAACGGATTGAAAAGTGGACCAAATGATAAAGATGCTATTCACAAATGGAGAAGTGTAAATAGCCAATAAATATATATAACAGACATTCAACTTTGCTTGTAATCAGGGAAAAGAAAAAAATTATTAAGATGTCCTTTCTAACATTTCTTATTAAAAATGGAGAAAGAGTATAATAATGTCCACGACTGGAAATCGTGTGTAGGAGAAGAAACTTCCATGTAGTAAAAACTAGTACTTCTTTTTTTTTTTTTAAATATTTATTTATTTCTAGGAGACAGAGAGAGAGACAGCGTGAGCAGGGGAGGGTCAGAGAGAGAGGGAGTCACAGACTGAAACAGGCTCCAGGCTCTGAGCTGGCAGTCAGCACAGAGCCCGACGCGGGGCTCGAACCCACGAACCGTGAGATCATGACCTAATCGAAAGTCGGACGCTTAACCAACTAAGCCACCCAGGCACCCCGAAAACTAGTACTTCTTAAAGAGGGTAGTTTGGAACATGTGGCAAAATGTATAATTCTGTATCTAGGAATTTATCCTAATGATATAATTTGGTATCTTCACAAAAGTATGTGTTTGAGGAGTTAATAATAGCATTTTTCATAATAGTGAGAAATAGGGGGTCAGTTATGAGTGTCTGTCATAGACCATGGAACATTATTTAATATGGAACACTACGCAGCTATTAAAAATGATGATATGTAGGGGCACCTGGGTGGCTCAGTCGGTTAAGTGTCCGACTTCGGCTCAGGTCATGGTCTCACGGTTTGTGGGTTCGAGCCCCGCGTCGGGCTCTGTGCTGACAGCCAGCTCAGAGCCTGGAGCCTGTTTCAGATTCTGTGTCTCCCTCTCTCTCTGACCCTCCCCTGCTCATGCTGTCTCTCTCTCTCAGAAATAAATAAAAAAGATTAAAAATTAAAAAAGTAATGATATGTAACCATAATTAGTTACAGAGAAAAATGTACCTGGCACTGTAGAGTTACAAAATAAAAAGTATAGTATTGAGGGACTCTTTGTATAGAGACACAAAGACACCAACCTCAGGGAAACCCATCCACTTAGACTAGGATGTGAATAGTGCCTCCAGAAGAGACTAGTGTAGCAGCCCTGATAGTGTGATACTATTTTTTGTTGTTGTTTAAAAATTTATATATGTGTAGAGAGAAAAAAGTAATATTTAAATGATGTGCTTAGAATTCTCTGGGAGAAAACAATGATTGTTTTAGATGGGTGTGCTCCTTCATAAAGATGAGGCTCCTTTGGCACAGCTGTTACAGGTAGGAAGGGGATAAAGAGAAAGCTGAACTCTTCAGAAGAAATTGAAAGGAATTTTGTAGCCAGAGAGGGTGGAGAGGGAAGACACAAGGATGTTATACAGCAGCCGGGAGGATGGAACATTTCTTCTTGGAGAAGAAATGGCTTAGAGACTTCTTCAAAAGAACAGGATGTATAAAATAAAATTTGACATTGATTTTTTGTTTTGTTTTGTTTTAGAGAGAGAACATGAGCAGGGGAGAGGAGCAGAGGGAGGGAGAGAGAGAATCTTAAGCAGGCTCCACACTGAGCAGGGTTTGACCCCATGACCCTGGGATCATGACCTGATCCTAAATCAAGAGTGGGACGCTTTACCTACTGAGCCCAGGTGCCCCTACATTGATTACTTTTCTCTGCTTCCCCCACCGCTGTCTTAAGAGTCTGTCATTTCTGCTACATGTATAGCCTTCATTAGGAAGATTTTGCTTAGTGATGAGGTAGGGCAGTGGCCATCTGGGTCACTATGCATCAAAACACAGAATGGAGGTGGGGAAACACTGCAGTTAGGGTCACTGCCAAAATATACGTGAGTTCCCCAGTCACAGGGACTGTAGCTAAAGTTTGGGTTAGATATTCACAGAAGTTGTTCATCAACATAAAAAATGATTTTTTTTTCTGGTGGTGGAATTTGGGGTAATATTTTACTTGTGTTTTCAACATGCCTCTCAACTATTTACAATGATTATAATAGTTTTTTAAATTAGGAAAACACAACAAAATTATTTTTTTCAGATTAGCATAACAATGAGAATGTACTTAACTATATGCATAGTATATGCATACAAAGGATTAAGATGGTAAATTTCATTTTATGTGCATTTTATCACAATTCTAGAAAAAGTCATCATTAATGACAAAAAGGCGGATATTTGCCACAAATCCTTGTGATTTAGAGGAGAAGGAAAAATAAAGATAAAAATATATAACACAATTCCTCTAGGGTAATGGAATGACTTCTGAAATTTCCTGCACTGTTTATTTTGGACTACTGATAGTAGTAGGAGAGAAAATGTACCGAGGAGGCAAGAAAATTACAATTAAAAAGTTAGCGTGCTGGCAGTCATCTTGGAAGTATTAGTGTTAATGCTGGAAGTGTTAGTGGAAGTCATCTTGTGGTTTTTGTTTCACGGCTTCCACATTTTAAGTTTGCCCTTGCCACCATATTTCTAAAAATTGCCACCAGGGAGCAGGGGAATGCCAATGTTAACTGTCCAAACCGACGAGGTTTGGTTTTCCTTTCACTACACCCACAGGGGAATTACTATTCCTATTAGACAGATAAAGAAACTATGGCACAAAATGAATAGTAGATGACCGAGCTTTATGTGATTTGCAAAGGTAGGATTTAAATTATTTTCAGTCATTCATTGGTTAGGCGTTTTTAGAGTTCACCTGAGTTTATAGCTATTATTTCCACATTAAAAAATGTTTTACAACTGTCTTTTATTAAAGGAAATACATTAAGCAAATTTTAAATAATCAAACAAAAAGAAAACAGGGGCATGTTTCCTTCATGGGTGGCATGGTGGTAGAATTAGAATTAATGTGAGAAAGTCACTTTTGCTTGTTCTTTTGCCTGTTTGAAATACTTCTTTCAGAGTTTATATTTGTGAAAACCTTGGTGGATTTTGTCTTTTTAATGCAAAAATCTGCATTAAAGATGGCAGTAACAGTTGATTAAGATGACTTATATCCACCAGATAAAAATGTATTTTATCAGAGTAAAGTTTCTCGAAGGATCACTGTTATGGCCAGAATTATGTCTCACCCCCCCCCCCCCAAATTCATATGTTGAAGTCTTAATTCCCAGTAGCTCAAAATGTGTATTTGGAGATCATTCTTCAAAGAGGTAACCAAGGTAAAATGAAGTCATTAGGGAGGGCCCTAACCTAATATGACTGGTGTCCTCACAAGAAGAGGAGGTTAGGAGACAGATCACACAAAAAGTTATATAAAGATATGGGGAGAAGATGGCCATCACAAATCAAAGACAAACACCCTCAGAAGAAACCAACCCTGCCTGCACTTTGCTCTTGGACTTCTAGCCTCCAGAACTGTGGAGAAATAAATTTCCATTGTTTAAGCCACCCAGTCTGTGTTACTTTTTTATGGCCGCCTGAGCAAACCTACATCAAACAAACAAAACAAACAAACAAACAAAAAAACTATATCAAAATGACACAGGAAGCTTGCAAAGAATGAGAGTCTGTCTGTGAATGACTGGAAAAAGAAAGGAAAATATTAAAGAAAATGTCTACACCTGCAAATAATCTGAACCCAAGTGCTGTCAAAAGGATGGTACTGACCTGTATAATTTTCATTCTTCAGAAACTATAATCACATTACCATTTGAGCAAACCACACAGATTCTTTTCATTAAAAAAGTATGATTTTCTACTTTTTGGATTAATACTCTTACCTATACATGAATATATATCCAAAAAGGCAGTTCCACATTGACTAGAGATTCCTTTTATTGCATTTACACTTGGATCCCCAGGCCAAAACCTTGGGACTTAGATCTGACTCATGGCTTAATATGTGACTTTCTTTTCTTTTTCTTTCTTTTTTTCTTTTTTTTTTTTTTTTACTGTTTACTTATTTTGAGAGAGAGAGAGATAGAGAGTGAGCAGGGGAAGGGCAGTGAGAGAGGGAAAGTGAGAATCCCAAGCAGGCTGTACTGAAAGTAGAGCCTGCCTAACACAGAGCTCGAACCCACAGACTGTGAGATCATGGCCTGTGCCAAAACCAAGAGTCAGATGCCTAACTGACTAAGCCGTCCAAATGCCCCAATATGTGAATTTTTTAAAGCTCTGACTGGTAGGTTTACAATTGGATTTATTTGTGTGTATCTCCAGACACAAACAGAAGATCCTAAAAGTATCTAGTCAAACAAATATTATTAATGGTCAGTTAAGGCATAATAATCCTGGTATCTTTGCTCTTTTTTATGATATGTTAATGTTCTGTTTGTACTTTTTTTCATGTCTCTTCCTGCCTTCTATCCCCATTCCTTTCCTCTTTTCCCTTTATTTCCTTTCTTTTTCCTTATCCCATGTTTCCATGTTTCCTTTACATGCTCTGCAATTGCTGTTATTCAGTTCACAAATCCATGAGCCAATTCCACTCTCAGTGGCAATTAAGTTAGTATTCCACATGAATCATGAGTATCTACATGTGGAAAATGATTAGTGACATTATTCTCTGATTTTTTTTTTAAATTTAGAAGTGACAATGTATATAAATAAAAGTAAAGCAAAAAAAAAAAGTTTTCTTATAAAGCAAGCCGTGCTTTTTAGATGGCATTAATTTTACAACAACCCAGCAGGAATGGAGGAAAGAGAGTTGCTTTTCAGCTACTTTAAATGGTTTTGTAATATTCTTATAAATTTCTCTAAACAAAATTAATATGAATCCTGTTTAATATTTAATAATGTTTTGACTAGGATTTGTAGAACACCGAAGCTTTTAATCCTAAAATCATGTATTATGCACTTAATGAAGCTGTTTTGTAGCAGGCTCTATAGAGATGATCTCTAAATTGAGTACTGAGAGGAGTGACATAAGAAGGTCCAAATTTTTCTTTATGAAGAGGAAAGGAAAAAGGAGAAAAGACATTTTGAGAGCAGATGAAAGAGGGCTGGCAGTGTGACCTGTACAAGTTAATCCTTCTCCTTATTTAAAGTTGGGGACATGGAACCACAGGGTCCGAGGGGAGAAGCCAAGCCTGGCTGACTATTTGAATATAGAAGGTTCAGGGAGATAACAGCTCAGTTGCTGTGAAACAGGTTTTGTCTGCTGGGCTCTGTGTGGTACACGGAGTCTGGCCATAGGACATGGCTCAGCTCCTGACCTCAGATGGATGCATTCGTCCTGGAATAGAGAGCAAACTGAGGTTAGCACACATATTTCAGCTCTGGGAAATTTGGGAAATGGAAGAAGGAACAAGAAGATGCAAGAATTCTTAAAGAGCATGCAAGGGAGATTCCCCATTGCTGGTTTGAAGATGGAAAGAGCTGAGAGTCTGGGACCTGAGAATAACTTCTAGGCTGAAAGTGACCCCTGACCAGCAGCCAGCAAGAAAATGGGAATCTCAGTCCTACATCTGTGAGGAACTGAATTTGGCCAATGGCCTCAATGAGGTTGGAAGCACATTCTTCTCAGAACCTCTGGATGAGGCTAATAGCTTGAATGTGAGACCTAAAGCAGGGAACCCATTTGGGCACTTCTAGGACTTCTGACTTACTTAACTGTGAGCATAAACGGATGTTGTTTTAAGCTGCTAAATTTGTGGTAATTTGTTATGCAGCAATAGAAAATTAATACAATGACATAGCATTGAAAACTGCTTCTTTAAGATAAATCAGCCTCAAACTAGCTCTGCCTCTTACCAGCTGTTTGACATTGGATAAATTACACAATCCTAAATCTGTTTCTTCACCTGCATAGACAGAGGAAATAATGACTACCTCCTTAAACGGTTTCTAGGTAAAGTGAATTAATGCTAATGAAAATAAGAATTTTTTTCTGCTAAGAAGCAGGTTTCTTGGCATAAATGGTTTATAAATGGTTTATTCTTTCCTTTCTCCCATTCCCTTTTCTACAGGCCATTCATGCCTTAGTCCAGCAGTTTTCAAAGTATGCAGTCCTGTGCGGGATCTTTCAGACTCTTTCAGGGAGTCCATGAGATTTAAACTATTTTTATAATGATACTAAGATGACATTGGCCTTTTTCACTTTTATTCTTTCATGAGTCTACAGGGGAGTTTTTCAGAGACTACTTGACTTAGCACAATAGAAGGAGTGCAGAAACAGATATGAGAATCTAGTTGTCTCCTATTAATCTGGACATTAAAGAGATTTGCAAAACTATAAATGCCAATCTCTTCACAAAATATTTTTGTTTTGGAAAATAGTTATTTTTAATAAAAATATTATGTTAACATGTAACAAGTTTATTATTGTCTTTTTCAAAGAATTAATCAAATTTTAAATTTCCTAAGTTTTAATTTCCAATGTGGCAAATATCAATAAACAAAAGCTCTTTGGGGTCCTTGACAATTTTTAAGAGTGCAAAAGGGTCCTGAGACCAAAATATTGTGCTTTAGCACAGAACCCAATATTTCCTCATAAATATTTATCTTCCATGAGTAGATAAAAGTGCTTAGAAAAAGAGTTCTATGGAAAAATGAATTTAGGAAACACTGCAATGTATTCACCTCTACACCCCTTTCACTGCAAATTAGAGGAATTCTGGAAATACAAATACTGTTTAAATTTGCTTAATTCAGCATTTCTTCAACTTAAACTGCTCTTGACTATCAAGTTAAAAACTTAGCCAGAATTATTTTACCAGCCAGTGAGAGAGCAAGATTGAGATGCAGGCTCAGATCATGAGAGTGATTTTATTTAATTAATTATTGTTTTTTAATGTTAATTTATTTTTGAGAGAGAGACACACACACAGTGTGAGCAAGGGAGGGGCAGAGAGAGAGAGGGAGATACAGACTCCGAACTATCAGCACAGAGCTTGACCGGAGATCGAATCCAGGAATAGTGAGATCTTGACCCGAGCCGAAGTCAGAGGCTTATCCAACTGAGTCACTCAGGAGCCCCTACAATGATTTCATTTTAAGGGCACCAGAAAGGAAGAAAAGGATATTTATAATAAGGAAGATAATTTTTTCCCAGGGAATTTTTATTTTTTTAATGTTTATTTTTGAGAGAGAGGAAAAAAAAAAACAGATAATAAGCAGGGGAGGGGCAGAGAAAGAGGAAGACACAGACTTCAAAACAGGCTCCAGGCTCTGAGCTGTCAGCACAAGCCTAACCCGGGGCTCGAACTCATGAAGTGTGATAACATGACCTGAGCTGAAGTCTGCCCGACTGACTGAGCCATCTAGGTGCTCTGGGAATTTTTATTTTTTAAACAGAATGCCTATCAAGAGATCAGTCTGTAGATCACAAATTGCAAGAGCTACTCTAGCGGTCATCTTCACCGTGTTTTACCCATCCTGGTCTGTCTCTGCTCCTCCATGCTTATTAACTGTTTACTTCTTTTGTGCACATATTCTACTGCCCCTGTCCCCCCTCCCCTCCCGTCCCCTTCCCTTCCTTCCCCCCCCGCCCCCCCACCTCTGGCCTTGTGGAAAATAAACTTTTAAAAGATGTTGTTTTTTTTCCCTGTGTTGAAAGAGCAACCACTGTTTCTAGAAAACATTTTTCAAAGCCAAATCTGTCCTCTCAGATGACAAGGAATGGCTAAAAGAAGAGAAGTTAGTGATTCTCTGTTAATCCCTCATGTCCAGGTTGCATCCCTTCTTTCTTTCTTTCTTTCTTTCTTTCTTTCTTTCTTTCTTTCTTTCTTTCTTTCTTTCTTTCTTTCTTTCCTATTTATTTCAGAGAGAGAGAAAGAGAGCATGAGCAGGGGAAAGGGGTGGCACTCCACATCAGGGCTCGATCGCTCTACTCTGGGATCATGACCTTAGCCCAAATCAAGAGTTGGACACTCAACTCACTGAGCTACCCAGGTGCCCCATATCCCCTCCTTCTTGCATCTTCAGTCTGTCTGACCTCAGATTCAGAGCTGTCATACCCTGAGGAGAGGGCCCCTACGGAGACCAACACTTGGCCTCAAGCACAGGGAGCAAAAGCTGTAAGGGTGTAATGAAAGGTGTGAAATTCTTTCCCTTATTCTATTTCTGTAACAACTCAATTCTGTGACATGAAAATCTCCCTCTCTATCTTAAAATAGTCTGTAAAAAAGCCTCAAAGCTGTAAATCATTAAATGTTGCCCCCAACTGATTGCTATGGAATCTAAACATAATAGAGGAGGGTGTTGGGAATTTAAGGAAATTCTTTCATAGAAGAAAAAGAAATAGAACTAAAGCAGAGAAACCTCAGCCAGTGATTGGGGATTAAGGAACCAAAGAAGAGAAGCTGCTTTTTAAATGGAGAAAGACTATTTTGAGAAAGCCTTCAAACCCTTGCCAACGGGGTCTTGAATGGAAAGCACTCGAGCATTAGCAGACCCTGGGCATATGCTCCTCTTTGTTATGAGTATCCTGTTCTTCCTTTCTGATCCTCCTGAGTCTCACTCTTTTTCACAGTGCCTGGTCACACAATCTCAGCTAAGATTTTGATAGTCAAGAGCAGTTTAAAATAGGGTTGATGCCTTTGGGTATTTATATTTGGAGGTTGGGAAGGAAGGTGAGAGGAACAGATTGGTGCAACCAAACCCTGACACTGGTTATGTAACACCACTGATGTCACTGCCTTGGGTTAGGGGGCCTCACTGGGGTAGCCTCTCAAATGCCGTCTCCACAGACAGAATCTACTTCTAGGTAGGGAATAAATCCTCTACTGTGGGGGTAGAGGTTTCTTTTCTTGGTTTCTTTTCATATTTTGACATAGTTTGACTTAGTCTGCATATGCTTCCTGACAGCGTTTTTTTTTTTAAATAAATTTTTTAAAAGTTTATTTATTTATTTATTTTGAGAGAGAGAGAGAGAGAGGGAGAACAAGTGAGAGAGGGGCAGAGAGAAAGGGAGAGAAAGAATCCCAAGCAAGTTCCACACTGAAAGCTTGGAGACTGCTGGGCCCTATCCCATGAACCACGAAGTCATGACCTAAAACGAAATCAAGAGTTGGACACTTAACCCACTGAGCCATCCAAGTGTCCCTGAAAGCAGGGTTTTATGTTTGCTGTGATCATTGCTGGAGCGCTGATGTGTCATAGCACATTCTGTGTATACCTAGATGTGGCCCTCAGTAATATTGCAGGGAGAATCTCATTATAACCTTTTTCATATAGTGCTAAATAAGGTATTGAAAAGCTAAACAATTTGTCAAGATATGTAAGGTTTGTTTTTCATTTCCTGCTTTCATTTAAAATTGTCATTATATATGCAAAGTGGTCAGAAACAGGTATATATGAAAGACTGAAACTGTAGTACTTCAAGAGTGAAGCAGAAACTTGAGGAAATTCGTTCCACGTATTATTCATGAAATATCCTGAATGAGGGTTATTGGTTTTCTTAACTTAAGAGTAACATGGCCGGGGGCCTTCGGGGCTATCAGATAACTGTCCACCTTCAGCTCAGGTCATGATCTCGTGGTTCATGAGTTTGAGCCCCATGTTGTGCTCTTGTGCTGACAGCTCAGAGCCTGGAGCCTGCTTCAGATTCTGTGTCTCCCTCTCTCTCTGCCCCTCTCTTGCTCTCTCTCTCAAAAATAAATGAAAATTAAAAAAAAAAGAGTAACATGCTCTTCTTATTTTGACCTTTCTGCTTGGAATTTTTGGATCAAAGACCGACTGTTTACTGATACCAAATGATTTGGTGGTCAGAGTGTATTTTCTACACATTTGTAAAAGGTGTAATACTCAGAATATGTACAAAAAATGCAATTGTTATTTAGAAACTGATATTAGCACAAGAACTGGAATGGAATTGAATGTGCTTTAAGACCAAAAAGAAGGAATCATTGTACTGGTAGCAAAGTAAATTTTAAAATTTAGAATGGAAATAAAATGTGCTTGACTTAGTGTTTTTGTTTTTTTAAAGAATGATCTAATGGATTTGTTTGGGACTAGTCTCTTGGAAACCTGAAGGACACTCAAATTTGTCATCTTTTGTTCTTTGATTAGGACATACTTTTCTTTAGGAAATAGGATCCCCAAATCTATTTTTCTTATTGCCTGAGAGATTTTATTCATCTCTTTTATTATCCTACAGGGTTAGGCAATTAGGTACATTTATTTTGTTTCTTTTCTGAATGGATTTAAATTCCTTTACTTAGAAGCTGTCCCTTTAGGGAATGAAGAGAGCTTATCTTTGCTGGCCATGTGGATTCCTGTGAACTCTCTCATCCAGGATGAAAGAAATTTACATTCCAGTAAAGCTAAACTATTTTGTGTTCTCCAACATTGGTGATTTTTCAGTTGCTCTCTCTTCTGTCTGGGATGTCCTTTCCTAGCTGCTAAATACTTTGTTTATTCTTCAAAACTCTTTTTATGAATCAATTCTTTTGAAGCTTTTCCTTTCCAACTTTCCTGCCCCATAATCTTAAACCAGAGTTTACTGTAGCCTTTTCTCTGGTATCTCCCCACCATAGATATAGCTTTATTATTACATTAATCACACTATATTGTGGTCGTAATGCTAACTCTCTTAATTTTATTTAGTTTTCTAGGACTAAAGTTGTTGATCTTTCCAATATATGTAAGCTCTACCCCAGGTGTCCCCATAAATCTGCTTAATAATAAATTAAATTTGATAACAACAACTAATATTTACGAGGTACTTACTACTATATTTTATCAATTCTAAGGTGCACATATTTTTCTTCCATACTTAAACATCTGTAAAATCAGAATGCATCTTAAAATTGATGAAGTCTTAGTTTTTTTTTTTTAATGTTTTATTTATTTCTAGGAGAGAGAGAGAGAGAGAGAGACAGCGTGAGCAGGGGAGGGTCAGAGAGAGAGGGAGTCACAGACTCTGAAACAGGCTCCAGTCTCTGAGCTGGCAGTCAGCACAGAGCCCGACGCAGGGCTTGAACCCACGAACCGCGAGATTATGACCTAAGGGAAAGTCGGACGCCTAACCGACTAAGCCACCCAGGCGCCCCTGAAGTCTTAGGTTTTGATGGAGTACAATGAATTCTAGCCACTGTACTAATTTTTTAATATTACATTTCTTTTTTTTATGTTTATTTTTGAACGGGGGGAGGGGCAGAGAGAGAGAGAGAGGGAGACAGAGGATCCAAAGCAGGCTCTGCTCTGAGAGTGGAGCCCTAGGTGGGGCTTGAACTCACAAACTGAGATCATGACCTGAGCTGAAGCTTATCTGATTGAGCCACCAGGCACCCCATTAATATTACATTTCATCCTTAATGAGCCCATGAGGTAAGTACTATTAAATACTCAGTTTATAGATGAGGAAACATGAGTAGAAGGATTAGATAACTGTCTCAAGGTCACATAGCTACTAAATGGCAGAGCAAGGACTGAAATTTAGGAATATATGTCTTCATCACCCATAATCCTAACCACTAGCTGGGGAAGAGTGGTAAGAATGGAAGAAAGCTAACATTTTAGGACCACTATTATGTGGCAGCCATGGTGCTAGGTAGTTTATATACTACTTCTCATTTTATGCTCACAAAATCTTTATGAGGTAGATACTATAGTCTTCATATTATTGATGAGGAGCCTGAAGATCATGTGAGATAGCTTGTTTGCACAGGAGAGAAGTGCTGAAGCCAGACTTTGAACACAAGGCTGCTGGGTTCCAAAGTTCTTTTTTACCACAATTTTAGCAGTGCCCATTCAGGCTAAGGGAAACCACACATTTATATAGGCAACACAAATTATATAAAAACTCATTTCCCAAATGGCAAGATTATGTAGTAATTTTTTGTATGGTGATATTAGAGTGTCTTAGACTCTTGGCTTTCCTTGAAGATAAGAAAAGTAATCACCAGGGATGACTGCTGATAATCTGAACTGTGAACTAGTCTCAGGCTCTTTTCTTGGCCTGTGTAGCAAAGATAATGCTCTTTAGTTTCCACTGCCTCATCCTGTATCCCAGCAATGAGTCTGCAAGGTGATACAGGGCTCTAATTAACTGGACCCTGACCTGTAGCTTTGCTTGTTAGAGGACAGTGACCTGGCACTTAAAACACTGTGTCACTGATACTCCATTTGTTAAGCTGTTTGACCTGGTTTTAGAGGCTTACTCATTTAGCCTGGGCTAGATCATTATTTTGCCTTTCATAAAGAAATTCCCTTTCCCCACTCTTTAAAGAAAAAGCAAGACGGTTTCACAAACCAATCTTAATGAGTTCACTGTAAGAATTAAAATATGCAATCTTTAGGTATATTCATTCAATCCTTTCAAAGTATACAGCATGTGAACCTATGACAATGTTTTCATTTTTCACTTGGATAGATTTTGATATGTAACTAGAGTTAATAAATTTATTTTATTATTTTGTTTTTTTTTAAGTTTATTTATTTTCAAGAGAGACAGAGAGAGAGGGGTGAGCTGGGGAGGGGCAGAGAAAGGAAGAGACAGATTCCTAAGCAGGCTCCATGCTGTCAGTACAGAGCCTTACACAGGGCTGGATCACACGAACTATGCGATCCTGACCTCAGCCAAAATAAAGAGTTGGATGCTTAAATGACTGAGCCACCCAGGTGCCCCCAGAGTTAATAAATTTAAATGTAGCATTCTAGAATAGTGGTTCCCAAAATGTGTTCCCCCACATTTTACCACTAAGAGTTGATCTTTGAAAAATGGGATCCATGGTTAAATAAATTTGAGAAATGTAACAAATCTATTCCTCCCTCATAGAGTTTAAATGTTAATGTGTTAGGGGTGCCTGGGTGGCTCAGTCAGTGAAGCGTCTGACTGTTGGTTCCTGCTCAGGTCATGATCTCACGGTTCATGAATTCGAGCCCCAAGCGAGGCTCTGCACAACAGTATGGAGTCTGCTTGAGATTCTCTCTCTCTCCTCTCTCTCTGCCTTTCTCTTTTTCTCTCTCTCAAAAATAAGAACAAAAGTAAAAAAATAAAATAAATGTTAGTGTATTAAAGGCTCTAATAAGTCCAGATATAAAGAACTTATTTTTTGGCAAGACGCTGGCATCTTACAGAACTAGTGTTTCCTTATACCACTTCAGGATATACTGTCTGTGGCAGAGGCTGCAATTGTCCGCCGGTACCTATTCTCTTTTTCCTTTTAGTAAGAGAACCTCTGAATTTTAGCGAGGCACGTAGTCTTTCAGCTAAATACTGTATTTTCCTGCTTCTTTATACCTGGTTGTGGCCCTGCAAAGAAGTTTTTGCTAGTAGAATGTGAGCAAAAGTGATGGGGGCAACTTGTGTGTTGCTTCTTTAAAAAGAAGTTGCTTGCCTTCTACTTTGTATCTTTCTCCATTCTTGCTGTCCGGAACACCCAATTATTTTGACCATATGGCGCAGGACAACACTTTTAGGGGATGCAGAATAAAAAGACAAGGAATGTGGGTCCCGGATGGTTTTGTGGACTAGCCATCTGTATCTGAATTGCTTTATGAGAGAGAAATAAAATTCCATTTGTTTGAACCACTCTGTTTTGGATGTCTTTGTTATAGCTGTTTAATCTAAACTGTCACTAATCACTGTCTTAGAATTCTCTAAGAATTTTATGCTTGGGTTAGTATAAACCTCCTGAATTCTATTGGCTGTTCTTAATAAATGTTTTTTAATGAGAAATTCCCAACTGCTTTAGAGGAAACTAAAAATTTAGGTCAAATAACATTTAGAATGAAGCTAAGTTGTAGACCTAGCTTTGAAATACAGAATGAATGCTCGGATCATGAAACATTTGCTCAAACTGAGCAAGTTTAATGATTGGACTTTCTAATGAAAGAAGATGAGGTTTTAAATGACTCATGTTATGTACAGTATCACTAATTCTTCTAAGTGTGTTTATACATAAATGTCTCAAGCTACTGAAATCAATGAATGATTAATATTATCTTCAAAAAGAAAACCTTTGGGTTTTTCTGTTTCTGCTCAGTATTTTAACATGTCATTATTTAGAGGCTT
Source organism: Hyaena hyaena (assembly GCF_003009895.1). Lineage (NCBI taxonomy): Eukaryota > Metazoa > Chordata > Mammalia > Carnivora > Hyaenidae > Hyaena > Hyaena hyaena. Next base: position 175,540 of record NW_024082473.1, read on the forward strand.
ATTCAACATTTTTAATAGCAGACACACTGGCAACAATGTCAATTCTGACCTCAGTCAAACATAATAGGAGAGAGCAAATTGTGTTTTCCTCGGAAAAGAAAACCACAGCATATTTTCCTCCTGGAATAATTTGATTTCCTTTTGCTGTAGAGAGTCCAGAGAAAATGCCTGCAATTCTCTCATAAGCTTCACAAGTTGAAACTGAATGTCTGTGATTTTACTTCCCATGATGACTTTTCTATACTAATGCTTGGTTTTCCATTTTAGGGCCTCTGATTACTAGATGTGCTGCAAGATTTTAATGTAACTAAGCACACTTGGCTTGGCTCTGCTTCAGGGCAATGGCATCTTGCCGGCTTCTGTGATGAATGTGTCTAGAGCTTTAGCCCTGAAAACTCCAGTCTCCAAAGAATAGTTGATTTTGTCTCTGACATTTATGAAGGACACCTGTGTAATGTCTGACCATGGCCCAAATCTCTGTATCTCCACATTTATCACAGTACCTGTGTTTATCTGCCAGCCCAGCAATGGAAAGGAAGAGTTTACTAATTGGAAACTGTAGCAGGCTTTGACTTTTTCATTGCATCATCTGTTAAGTAGTATGAGATTTGACTGGTGTCTAAAAATCTTTATTTAATTTACTACCAGAAACAGATCAAATTTCAGATTCCTTTTGCTAGCATTAGAATCAGGATAAATCCTTTCTAAGAGTATACAAGAATTCTAAAGAAAAGTAAAACCAAAGCTTTCTAGATTTTCCCTGTTTTATATTGGGTATTTTAGAAATGAAAAAGAATGGTTTCTTGAGAGAAAGTTAGAAACTACTTGTAGGGAAGCAAAAACAAAAAATATGATATTTGATATTTTTAGACTCCTGAAGGCTAATTTTTATCCATTTCCTGTTCTTTAGTTAGATCTTTGCAGGTCATCTCACCTCTGGGACATTCTTACTCAGTGATCAGTGAAACCCAAAGCCATGTGTGGGAGTAAACTATTCTTTGAAGGATTATCACAGATTCATTATCACAAAACAAAATAGCACTTACCCTACCTTATTACATCTTTTGAGAGGAGATTTGTGAGTCCTTTGGGTGCATATGCTATGAAAATGCAAAATTGTGGTAATAGATGATGTAAAGGGAAAAGAAGGTTTCTGTAGGGTCTTATTATAAAAGAAAACAAAACATGTGTTGTATACACCATTCAGAATACAGCACACCTGCTTCTGTACCTGACAGTTGATTTTTCCTTTTTCTTATTCTTTATAAATAGACACTTCTAATTTCATCCTTCCATTCCTTTAAAAAATTTTTTAAATGTTTTATTTATTTCTGAGAGAAAGAGAAAGAGAGAGAGAAAATGAGCAGGGGACGGTCGGAGAGAGAGAGAGGGAGATACAGAATCTGAAGCAGGCTCCAGGCTCTGAGCTAGCTGTCAGCACACAGCCCAATGCTGGGCCCAAACCCATGAACCGTGAGATCATGACCTGAACCAAAGTCGGACGCTTAACCAATGAGCCACCCAGGTGCCCCATCCTTCCATTCCTAAAATGAGCTCTTAGTCTACCTTAGACTGCAGAATTCTGATGGATATGGGTCATGTTTGTGAAGCCTTCTTGAAGAGCTTTAGTGTAACACTACTTGTGAGTAAATGCTTACCAAATAGGCTTTTTGGTCATGATGTCTCTTAGGTTTTAGGGAAAAACTATTTCTTTCACTGTTTTGCAATTCCATTATATAAGTATCCAGCTGCCTCAAATCCTTTTTGAAATGCAGTAAGATTTATTCACTGAATAAAATAAGAGATTCAGTCATCAGCGCAATAGTGATTTGTATTTTAACAAGGCTCCAACAAAGCATGGTGCTAGGTTTGTGTCATTTGTGTTAGGAATCAGCGGACACCAGTGAGGTCACATTAACTCTAACAACTCAAATCTTACTAGACTTTTGAGAGCCTTAGCCTCCTGAAAACTCCCTGACAAATATATTGTTAGGTTATCTTTAGCAGGTCTCTTCAATGCATTCTTAAAGCCATTGTGCTCAATGCTGTTCCCTGTTTGAGAAAATACCTCCCTGCTCTTGTTGCCTGCTGTCACTGCCAAGCTACAAACTTGAGAGATCAGATAGAGTTGCATGTGCTGCAATTGACCCTAGCCCAGATACAAGCTGTGTTCTACACAGAATCTATTTCGTCAGTGGGCACACAAAGAGGGTTTTAGACAGCATCTTCTAAGTTCCTTAAGGAAAACGGTGGTTTCCTTTTGTGCCCTGTAGTACTCTCTCTCCTTAGAGCTCAAACATGAGTCTATGAATCTTGAGTAAGACAGCCTCCATGTTATTCCCTTCAAGTTCCAGGTGTCTTTCATAGAGTGACTTGAAAGGGCCCTGTTCCCTACAGCCACTCTGCATGCCTAGGAAGATCAATTTGTACAGACACCTGTGGGCTGCTACTACCTCATCAGACATGCCCAGACATGTCTGAATCCCAGCAGAGGTGACAACTTAGGCTGAAACCAAAGCCCTGTGCATGCTTCACAAAAATGTACACAAAATAGTATGAAACACAAAGTCTGTTAGCAAAAAATGCCTCATATTAACTTAGTTCCTGCATACATGCTTCATTTATAATCCAAATAAATTCCTAAGCCCCATAGGGCCCAGTCTCGGCACAGTAACACATTAAAGAAACACAGTCTAGCAACCAAAAGTAATTAAAAAGTAATTCCCACAATTAATTAGGCCTCCTTAAGAATAAGAAATGTTACAAAACTTTGTAACACTTCTAGAAGCTCTTGTCTCCTTCCCTCTTCTCTCATGTCCCTCTCTCTCATACCTGGCTCTCTATGTCTCTTACTTTTCTTTGTCTTCTCTCTTTACTTTTCCAATTTGTCCCTTTCTCAAAATCTAGAAATTTCTGGAAAAACTGAACTCATCTGGATGGGCCAAAGTGGCAGAGAAGCTAGCACATTAAGACAAGATCTAGTCTATGAGCAGAAAGGGTGGGGATCAATCAGTTTCCTACCTATTATACATTCATCTAACATCTGTTGAGTGCCTATTATATATGGGAGGCACTGTGGAGGCACTGAGGACATAAGTGAATAAGGTAGTGTCTCCAACGTCAGGAAACTCAAGTTCAGGCATCAGACAAATGATTGTAATCAGTGGTGCAGGCATAAGAATAGAGTTACATTTCAGTCATGGGTTATGCCAAAGTTGGGTAGGTCAATAAAGGCTTCACAGAAGAGAAGACTTTGGCTTTAAGGACAAGTCGTAGTTTTTCAAGTGGATAATTTTCTAAGCTAGAAATGGAAGAGTCATCCTAGATTCTTTCTATTCCTTTATTCTCTACAAATACCTTCAGTCTTTATGGCCTATTGAATCTATCTCCTTAACATCTTTTTTATCCATCACGTCTTGCCATCCTCATTGCTATTATGTATGTTGAAATACCTTTCACTTTGATAGTATCCAACCTAGCTTCTTGCCTATAATCTGTTATTTTTGAAAATATCTTCCATATTGCCTGTAGTCTAGATAAGTAGTTTTCAAATTCTTTTTGTCTCAAGTACACTCTCAAAAATTATTGAGAACCTGAAAAAGCTTTTGTTTGTATGGGTGATAGAAATATTTCCACATTAGAAATTAACGTTGAGAAATTTAAAAAGTTTAGTATATGTGCTGCTGAAGTGAGCACAAGAGAAATTTAAAAATTAATTAAGTTAAAAATTTAAAGATGCAGAGCACCTGGGTGGCTCAGTCAGTTGAGTGTCCGACTTCAGCACAGGTCATGATCTCACAGTCCGTGGGTTTGAGCCCCGCGTCGGGCTCTGTGCTGACAGCTCAGAGCCTGGAGCCCGGTTCAGATTCTGTGTCTCCCTCTCTCTCTGCCCCTCCCCTGCTCGCTCTCTGTCTCTGTCTCTCAAAATAAAATAAAGACATAAAAAAATTAAAAAAAATTTAAAGATGTAAAAATCTCATTTCATGTTAACATAAAGATTTTTATTAAAAATATATTTTACAAAATCAAGAAAATTTAGTGAGAAGAGTGGCATTAAAAATTTTTTTTGCAAGTCTCTGTAATGTTCGATTTAACAGAAGACAGACGCATTCACATATCTATTGCTACTTTCAATCTGCTGGGGTGTCATATGTTATGTACTCTCTTTAAGGCCTCACTGTACATTCATAAAAGAGTAAGAGTAAACAATATTATTATGAAAATATTTTTGACTTTGAAAACCTCCTAAAATGGTCTTGGAGACCCTAGGGCTTCTTATGTCACCTTTCAAGAACTGCTGGTATCTTTTTAAAGTATAAATCTGATTATGTTTCCTCTCTGCTTAAAATCTTTCAGTGGCTCTCTTTTGTCTATAGAATAAAGTAAACGAAAGAGTGGGAAGACACTAAGAGGACATCTAGATTTTCGGCTCAGGTAACTAGATAAACTAATTAGAAAAAGCATATTTTTCACAGCAATGAAGTTGATCAATTTAGTTTTTTTTAGTCATGGCTTTTGAGGTGAGTTAACTACTGTGCATAACAAATAACTAAAAAATGTAGTGGCTTAAAGCAGAATTTGTTACACAACACCAACGACGTTACCTATGAAAGAAAGAATTGAAGCTGAACCTCATTAAAATAAAAAACTTATGCTCTGTAAGAGGCAATAACAAGAGAATTAGAAGACAAGCCACAGACTGGAAAAATATATCTGCAAAAGATACATCTGATAAAGGATGTATATCTAAAATATGCAAAGAATGACTAAAGCTCAACAGTAAGAAAATAAACATTTTGTTAAAAAAAAATGGGCCAAAGACTGAAGCAGATTCTTCACCAAAAAGAATATGGAGATGGCAAATAAGCATATGAAAAGATATTCTCCCATCCTGTGTCATCATAAAAATGAAAATGAAAAAAGCAATGAGATATCAGTACACACCTATTAGAATGGCCAAAATCCAGAACACTGACAACACTAAATGTTGACAGGATATGGAGCAACAGGAACTCTCATTTATTGCATATGGGAATGTAAAGTGTTATAGCCATTTTTTTTTTTTTTACAAATAGTTTATTGTCAAATGAGTTTCCACATAACAGTGCTCATCCCCACAAGTGTCCTTCTCCATGCCCATCCCCCCTCGCCCCCACATCCATCAGTCCTCAGTTTTTGTCGGCATTCAAGAGTCTCTCATGGTTTGCCTCTCTACCTTTCCCCCACCATTTCCACCCATCTTCTCCCCCTTGTTCCTCAGTTAAGTTCCTCCTAATCCTCCTATACGTGCAAACATATGATATTTGTCCTTCTCTGCCTGACTTATTTCGCTCAGCATAACACCCTCAAGGTCCATCCATGTTGCTACACATGGCCAGATTT